>NW_017805122.1:425927-482048 GCF_001891065.2 Hippocampus comes | reverse complement strand
GTATACACACACACACACACACACAGACACACACACACACACACACACACACACACACACACACACACACACACACGCACACACACACACGCACACGCATCCACCAAATCTACTTGCCTTCATTGCAGCACTGCTACTATTGCAGGTCAACTGCACCGCGGTGCATTGGAGTCAGCAAGCCTGCTGTCAGTGCCGCAGCTGTATTACACATATTCCCCTTTCTTTCCAGCCTCTCTGGCTCGACACTCACTTAGAAAAAAATAATAATAACTCGCACCTGCACACACAATTTGAAATACCCGCGCTCAGGTTTACGCTTTCGCACACGCTGCACATCCAAGTGTTACTGTTCATCCCCCGCCTGGAGTTTTGGAACAAAACTGCCCATTGTGCATTTTCCCTCCATCTCCTCTTATCCCCTCAACCCGACGGGACACCGCTGACGCCTGCTCCTCCCGGGTGCAGCAGGAGCCAGGTCTCCATGGCAACCCCGTTACTAAATGTCTTTGGGCTCTTTGTTTTGAGCCATGAGGCTGTCATCTACACATGGTCCCAGCAGAGACACGGCTAATAGCCAACTATTCCAGAGCCGGGGTTTGTGTACGTATCATTCTCTCTGCGGCACACGACAGTGAACGTCCGCCTATTTGCGATTCACCTATTTCGGATTCTGAAAGCTTTATTTATGCCCTTGAGGCCAATCAGGGAGCAAAGGTTTCACAAACGTAGATAACATAAAGAACATTCAATAAATTTAGAATCAAACTATGAATGTATGACCTAATGTGCGTGTGTCCGCAGAGTGTGCCAGTAGAGGTCGGCTGGTTGGGACCTTCCTGAGTGTGTGCGCACTGACAGTTCTGTGCGGGCTGGTAGTGGTGGCAGTGTCCAGGCTGCTTCTGCAGAAAAGAGGCTGGTCGCCTGGAGATGCCAGCATGGATGGAGAATACAACTGCACTGGCAAGGTAAGCTCACCAGTGAGCACAGCAAGGGGTAAAGAGAACCTGACTTTTTTTTTTAATCTCTTTTCAGTTTTTTTAAAAACCATTTTACTGTCAGGAGTGGTCTGCTACGACGACAGGTTTGAGCGAGGCAACAGACTTAGATCTGTGTTTTACATTTCCGCTTGCCTCCCAGCTTTAGTAAACACAGTGTTGGGATACGCAACCTCACGTGATTTACGGAAGCGCTGAGAAAAATGAAGGGGGGAGGGCGTCAAAGCTGTTTTGGACTTACAGCAGTTCACAGTGGGATTTCAACTATGACTCATAAATACATCGAGGGAGACACCTCTATTGCTTCTGTGCGGCTGAAGTGGGGTAAACGTGTACCAAATGTGGTGTTTCTACACATTTCTGTGCACTACTAGAACTAGCAAATACGTTGTAACATGGTGGAAATGTCATGTAGCAATGGGATGTAGTCCCTGAGAAAAATAAATGTATCGAGTAAGGCAGTCGATAAAGAGCTCCACGCTTAACACTGCCAAGTACACGTTCATGTACGTAACGGGCGTATATCCAATCACCCTTTAGGAATTGTCCTACATCCCTACAAGCAACGAGAAGACAGTCACTTACCGAAGAGATCGACCGCCTGACCATTCGATGGAGATGACCGTACACGTAAAGATGCCCCTTGGTGAACCCTGGCAGTAATGCCGGTGGGTGGGTGGGGGTGTGGGCAAGTGGACACATTCCACGGAGTAGAATTGGACTCTGTTCTGCGTTCCTGCAGATATGCAAAGTCTGATGGTAGTAAGCAATTTAAAACCTCTATGAAATTATGGTTATTATTATTATTACTATTTTAAGTTCAAGACTTTGGGACTGAGGTTACCAGTAACAGTATTGTGGAGATGGCCCGGTTAAAAAAAAGAAAAAAAAAAAAAAAAAGAAGTCCTCCAAACTCCCTGTGTAGAAGCACTAAGTCTTCTTCAAAGATGATCAGTCATGACCACTCTAATTTTATGCTTACGTCTGGTGTGAGGGCTTCTCGTCAAAAGGTCGTGCTCCAAATATTAGGGTTCAGATATAGACTGCCCTCTTGTGGCTAACTTAAGGTACGACTTTTTTACTTTACCATTCATGCTGTCTGCACATAGTACCGGTACTTGGGCTTTATTACATAGGGGTTAATTTATGACGGGCACTTGTGACGATTTTCTATTTCGTGTAAATATTTTGGTTCATTGATTCACATTGTTTCGTCGTTTATGTTAACTGATTAACTTCATTGCTTTTTTTTTCCCCCTATCGGAGGAGTTTCTTGTGATTTGAAGTTGTCGATCGGTTTAGACTTGCACTTGTTTTGCATTATACTACTGAGGTGTCTCTTCATTACAGGGCATGAGAGCTGTTTAGCGGGATACAGTAACATTTAAGTTACTTGTACAGTACAAGTAACATTTTTTTTTGTGCTAAACTGGGCATTAAGGGTGCAGAAACAAATCCACTGGAATAACAATAAAAGTGTAACATTTACCAGAGTACATCATCACAGGCATTAACACGTGACCTCAAATGAGAAGTGCACTTGCTGTATGTTGGTCAACTGCCACATCTAACTGAATTGGGCTGATGACTTTATACTTTTGATTCCTTGGTATGTCCAAACTAAGCTCGAAAGGTACTGCGATCCAAAGTGGAAGAGTTTTCTTCCGCTACTCTCCTCATGCACTAGATGACTTTCCATTCCTTTTCCATTTTTGTGATTTTAATTTGAGGCGATGATGTTTACAGCAATAGCTGCTTTTATCTTTTTTTTTTGTCCTGCTAAGCCAGGAACACTACTATTTATTGTAATGTATTTTCTTATTAATTGATAAGCAAGTTGTACTATTCTAAGATGAGTCTACTTGAGCTGCAATGTTGTTTTCGGTCAAAAAAATAATAATAGCAATCAAGCTATCAGCAATAAGTGAATCATCTCATTGAAATAACAGCAGCACTTCTGTGTCGTTTCTGTGTTCATGTGACTTGTGTATCATGTCTTTCAATCACAATAAAAGAGTGCGACATTTTTCCAAACTAATTTATGTGTGGAATTGTGGAAAAAATAGATTTTTTTGCGATCTGAACACTAGATGGCGATGTACACACACACACACACACACACACACACACACACACAAAAAAACAAAAGACGTGGAGATAACGCAAAATCCTCCACTGAAAAAAAAGATCATTTGGATTGAATTAATTCGAACACATACATCGGTTACATGTGATTAAAATGCGGTAAACCTATGTGGCTTTCCTCAAAAATAATCAAACACATTTTAATGACGTGCAACCACAAATCAATCCTTTTTGTGTGTGTGTGTGTGTGTGTGTGTAGTGACCGCTGTCGAAAATATTGTTTCCCACCCTTTAACATTTGAAAAAAATCGGACACAAGAGATGAATGTAAAGGGTTAATTGTGTACTTTCTGCCATCTATTGGCGTAGAATCGATCTGCCTGTCACTATACGTCGGCGGTACTGTATACATTGATGGGGGGGGGGGGATACTTTCTGCGAAGTAAAGAAATAATTTGCGGACCAATTTAGTGAAATTGGATCATTTCTCACGGGAATCGCTCGTCGAAAGCAAGCTACCAAACGACCAAGGCTGTGTTTCAGTAAAGTATGCGGAGGATGTTCAGTTTAATGCGAGTCGTGCAGGATATTGTTGGCGTGTTGTAATACATTACCGGTCATTGTTGCAAATGAGCTGCCGAACGAGAAAAGTGCGTTTGACCGGTTTTATTGACACAGGGAGCTACAAGCTAAATTATTACAACATACTTATTTGACAACTACTCGTGAATTACGAGTGCCATAAAATCAGATAGACTAACTTAATTTGCCCTTAAAAGAAGAATAGTGATGAAGAAATTAAATCCAAAAATGCAAACAATGAAGCAAAGTAAAAACAAGAGGATGTTTATTTATTTTTTAGAAGCCTACAAATAACATGAGGTAAGCGTGTTTAGTCTGACATTCATCATAAAGTGCCATTTCTTTTTTGATGTAAAAAAAAAATGCTATTTATTTCACCTCATTTGCCTGGACAGTCAGGTCCACCTCTGGGGACTGCCTCGGGCTTCCGCCCACGCTGTTGTCCGTGTCACTGTTACCTTTCCCAACCCCGGCTTTTTCCGCTCCGTGTTCGGTCCCCTCGGGGCCGTGCGTCCGAGCGTGTTTGCTCAGGTGGTCGGAGCGCATGAACCTCTTGCGGCACAAGGCGCACTCAAAGCGCTTCTCCCCGGTGTGCGTGCGCAGGTGCCTCTGGAGCTCGTCGGAGCGCGTGAAGCGCTTCCCGCAGAAGAGCCAGTTGCACACAAACGGCCTCTCCCCGGTGTGCCAGCGGAGGTGAGCCTTCAGGTGGGACGTCTTGCCGTACACTTTCCCGCATCCGGGGACGTGGCAGTTGTGCGCGGCCCTGCGCCGCGGGCTCGACGCGCCGTGACCGAGGCTCTCCGCCTCCCGACAGTTGGGGCAGTCGCAAGTGGCTCTGCCCGCGTAGCGACGCGAGGAGGAGCGCGAAGATGCCGGCGGGGGGAGCGCCGGGCTCCCCCCGCCGGAGGAACCGGAGGAGGTGGACTCCGAGTAGGGTGGCCTGAAGCCATTGAACAGGTGCTGCGTGCCGGGGAGGAGATGCTGAACGGCGCAGGGGTTGAGCTCAGAGGAGCCGTAGCCGCTCAGCGATGACGGCATCCCGGCGGGGTTGGGAGTATCCACCCAAGTGGTGCTGACGTCCCACCAAGACGAAGGCCCGCTCCCGACCTCCGCCCCAGGCATGAACCATGACTCGTACGGATGCGTGTGGAGCCGCGGATACATCCCAGCGATACCTTCCACGGAGGCCGGTAACTTGGTGAGAAACATGGATCGCTGCTCGGGAAAACTTGCGTCGGACTGCCCTGAGTTCTGGTAAGCTGAAAACTCGTTGGTGTTGGCCACCGAGAAGGTGCTCGAGGTGTCCGAGAATCCCATCCCGTTACTCTTGGAGGTGAGACAAGTGGCGGCCGGGACGCTCCTTTTCCACGGGTGGAAGCCCTTGGAGAGTCCCGTGGGCATGCAGGAGAGGTCAGGGGTGCAGTAGGAGGGGCTTGACTCCCCAATTCTGCTGCAAGTGGCTGCCAACATGGCCAGCGGGGTGCTGCTCAGCCGGGGGTCCTCCTGTGGGAACACACAGACTTTTCACAACTGCGTGCAACTTGATTCATGTAATGTGATCAATTCAATTTCAATTGTAAGTATGGCTGGTCCCTTGAGATGAGCAGCAATCTCATTTTTTTAACCATAAAACACATCCTACATAAACAGTCATGACAACATTAAACTTTAAGTGATCTAGTTAACGCCCATCAGGCCTTCTCAATAATTAAAAAGTGCGTTATAGAGACAAATGTGAACTTACCCCCAGTAGTGTTGCAGCCATGGTTTGAGCTGTCCAGGTCTGTGTGTGTTTTGTGTGCGTGTGTCACAGTGCGCTTTTGTCTGCTCTTTTGTACTTGATGCTTCCTCGTGCCTTGGAAGCCTGGAGGCCAGTGGACCAATCAGAGGCCAACGCGGGTTGTCTTTTACACTTCGCAGCCGGAGGATGTAAATTTCCATGCAGAAAAAAATTGTGCGCCGCAAAAAGTGAGATTTCGGCCCTTCACAGCGATTGGAGAGTATGGGAGTGACACGATAAAGGCAGGCAACATCCCCGCTGCCGCACACTGATCTGTTACCCCAGAAAAGCACTTGATTGGAAATGGCGTCTTATTGAAATAACAAAATGTTATTGGTTGAAGTTTTATTTTTTGACCGACACCTTAATCCAAGACTCTAAATTGTTGGAGATATGAGAAAATGGATGATTTCATCTCATCACTGCTCTGTATTCACGTACGATCAGAGGAAGGTTACAGTTGGCTAAGAATTTAAAAAAAAAAAAAAAAAAACCTAACAAGCTTGCTCTGCAAGTTACTTGAAATAAAATGAATTTAAATCCCATACTAATGACAACCCTGCTGTGCGTATGCCTGTGTGATGTGGCCTCGCTAAACGTGTCAAACATACAAGTGCGGTTAAAGATGAATGCTTGTAAAGATGTCAAGATCTGGCAGAGGGAGAGGTCGGACCGGTCCATTCCATCCTGTCCCCGGGGCGGTTAAATCCGCCCCGGGGGTGATGGGGGGAGGTAAGTAAGGACACCAACTTCACTCCCTCTGCAATTTCACATCATTCAACAAAACAAATGCAGGATTCCGCCCCCAAAACACCTCCTTCCTGTGCTTTTCCTATTCTTATCAATCATGTGAAACTGTCAATCACAACTTTAACCCCATGAATTGACACATTTAAATTGAATGTTTGGATGCTTACATCTATTTGTGGGACAGCCTAATGAAAGTCAGTGGAGCAAATTGAGTGATTGAGCGGGTACGGTAAATTGGCTTGAAATGACCTCTGGCATTGTGGCATTTGACCATTTTGATATCTTTGCTGTCATGAGGTCGGACAATCGCTTTGTGGAAACTTTGAAACCATCAAAGTAATATATATTTTTTTTAAGTATGATAAAGTCAATTATGTGAATCTGTTTAGTTGTTAGTGTTGGTGCGTCATGTTTGTTTGTTTTTTAATACACTGTCAGTGAACATGACCAAATTAGTGTGCCTTGCCTTTGCCCCCTGGGGCACCGATTACCTCACAGGTGGACTTAACAGTCGGCCATCTTCACTCTAACCTGATCGTCATCCCCATGAGCCACCCAAACAGCTGTCCTCCCTTTACGCGCATTCTTTTCCCACACTGAAAGTGTGTGTGCGCGCCAGCATGAAAAGCCCCATAATGAAACCCTGTCTGAGGCACAACCTGTTCTTTTAAGCCATGATAATGACCACATTATCACGCGCCATCAGACGTCAACAAAAAAAGATGGTCGCGCACTCTCCGCGCACTTTGTGGCCACCGAGACAGAAAACGCAGAGAAGAAAAGAGTGAAATAAAGATCTGGCACATATCGGGGGGAAGACTGATGGCCGGGGTATTTTATTTCTCCTCGGAGTTTTGCTTACCTCCTCTTTTGTTGCCGTCAAAGGGATCCTCTTGCAATCGGAGGGCGGCCATTTTGCTCAGCTGCCCCTGCTGGGACAATTAGAAAGGAAATGACCACTTGAAAAGACAAGCGGAAAAACATGACAAAAAAATATATATTCACTGCAACCAGGGGGTTATGCTATCAATTAGTAGAAGGACAAGATACAAAGCAAAACACTTTTTCAACGTCTGTGCAGTCCTGTCCAGGCTCTGTGTCAGCATTTTCTATGCAACAGAAGCCCACTGACTCTTATACTGAAGTTTTTGCAATTGATTGCAACCGTAACGTGAATGGTCATTAAACATTAGCGGGCTGCCACTGAGCATATTCTACAGCATACTACAGAAAAATATGTTAAATTAGGGGAAAAAAAATGTCAATACATACCTGTATTTCCATGGTCCACTTTAGCATCCTCTGTGTTGCTGTGAGAGAAAAAGAACAGAAAAACTAGTGATGAAATGAAAGCCAACCCGCAGGTGTTTCTAAATGCTATTCAAAAACATCATAGCCTAACCATAATTCCAAATAAATTCCATATGTACCGCAGACTGTTCAACTCCAGTCCTGTAGGTGGAGCTAATAAGCATTGGTTGCCACCTCCAAAACAACTCAAAGCGAAGAAGCAATGTTTGGTAACATCCACCTTTGATTCGGGCTCACAATACTGTAACCCAAAAAAATCCCAGCAGTTCACTACCGTATGAGGTGTGTCAGAAAAGTTACGAGATTGCTCTAAAAGCTATTTCAAACACACACCAAAATAAGCAGCACAATTGAAGAGGAAAGTTTCTCAAGACCAATGACAATTTTAAACATGTTTCTACTCAGGACGGTGGCCAGAGTTTTGCTCAGATGACCTTTGACTGAGAGGAATTTGTCTTTGGAGGCCATCAAAATGGATCCTCTCCAAACAAATGAAGCTGCGTTCTGGTTTTCGAGAAGGGGAAGAGGCATTTTAATACATGTGCCTTGAGCCGCTCGTCGATGGCTTCCTGTCATCAACACGCGGACGTGTCTGTCGTTACTCAGCGTCGAGCTGATGAACAACATTTCGGGTTCGCCACTATGAAAACATTCCCTTTGTACAATATTTGCTTTCTTACTCATTAGCAATTAACTGGAACAACGGCCACAATTACACCTATCTGACAATTATGTGCTATCAAAACTGATTTGACAGGCTAGACAAACAAAAAAAGCCTTGGAAACAGCATAAACAAAGTGGCAAATGATCTGCCAGGGTTTCCCCTCACCTTGGCACGCAAACTGCACGTTGCATCATGAGAGCGGTTCTGCCGAGCTTTGCCAAACGCACTTAGAATTGAAAAAGTAGTTTCATTATACGGGATTTTGATTGATTGATTTTTTTCCGAGACTTGCGCAAGAGTCAGGCATGTCATCTCATCTGTCGACGCAGCACAATGAGGAGATTCCCGCTGAACAATTACGCTGTTCAAGTGCCTACTTCGCATTCATGTATACCCTACATTTACATACCATGCACAGTAATTCACATTCATGAAATGAGGATACAAATGAGGTATTCATGGGCAACAAGTCTCGGTTGAACGTGAACTAAACAAGTGACTTAAAAAAAAGAATGCATTTATGCTTTGGTTACAATCACACACCAGTAATTTTGATTAATTCCTTTGTTCGGTTGTTTTTTTTTATCTCAACAGGCCGCACAGAAAGGCAAAAACGGAAAAGTTTGAGAACGAAGAACATAATCATCCTTCTTATCGTGACTGTAATGAATGGCTACACTTCTTTTGAGAAAATGTTAAGTGTCAGGCCCCTTTTCAAGGGGCCGTGATTCAAAGTGACAAAATAATTAAAGGGGAATGTTGACCTCCCCTGGTAATTTTTTTTTGGGGGGGGGGTCATTGGAAGGAGACTGAAGCAAGGTTGGTCAAGTTAACAAAATAACAAACTAAAATTTTATATATTTGTGTTAATGAAATAAAATAAGAACACAAGAAAGCTTTTAAAAAACAAACTGACTGAAACTTCATTTCATAAAAATAACCATAATTACAGCGAATGTTTATTTGTCTTTGCCAATTAATTTCATACATGAGAGACAGAGAGAGAGAGAGAGAAAACATGGCCGGGCAGCACAGTGGTCAACTGGTGAGCACGTCTGCCTCACAGTGCAGAGGTGCAAGGGGTTCGATTCCGGCTCCAGCCTTCCTGTGTGGAGTTTGCATGTTCTCCCCGTGCCTGCATGAATTATCTCCGGATACTCCGGTTTCCTCCCACATTCCAAAAACATGCATGGCAGGTTAATGGAACACTCTAAATTGTCCCTAGGTGTGAGCATGGATGGTTGTTTGTCTATGTGTGCCCTGCGATTGGCTGGCAACCAGTTCCGGGAGTACCTCGCCTACTGCTCGAATACAGCTGGGACAGGCTGCAGCACGCCCGAGACCCTTGTGCGGATAAGCAGGACATAATGCGACTTGATAAATCAGGATGTATTGTTTTGTATTGTATTGATATTATTTTTTTATTTTGAAAGCCTGTGCCATGTATTTGTCCCTCAAGTAAAGCTGATGATGTTTCAAGCACTGAGGGAGAAATCATTCAGGCTCATATGCACGAACTTGCCGTCTCACTCTGCCTCCTTGATTAAATCCTGCTCTGACCGTGATCTCTGCTCTCCTCGCCAATGAAGCTCTTCATCCCTCACTACTGCGGTGCCCACCATGAGATTAATTTGCTCTTCATTGTTCAGGTTCTGAGTCTTCTCTAGGTTGGTCAAGTGGGTGGGTGTGTGTGTGTATCTCTGTGTGCGCGCGCATGCGCATGTCGACAGTGTCGCTTGATTGATGCGTACAAGCCGAGGAGCATAATCATATACTTCCGGACGTCATTTTTCACTTGTTGTCTTGATGGATGAATTTCATGGAGTTGATCACTGCTACCTCAGCACTTGGGCATGGGGCGTCTGGGTGATCCCATTGGGAGGGGGTGGGGTGAACGGGAGTACTAGTCAGCAGTCTGACGCAATCAAACAGATAACCTGCTGTTAAATTGACCGGAAATGGCCTGCTTGCATTTTCATGCAAATTGCCATGCAACAACCTGTTAATTTATTCCTGAACAAAAAAGCAGTGCACACGATCACATGAATGTGAAACGGTACATGAGGGGTCATCAATCAGAGCAGGGAGAGGTGAACACGCACGCATTATACTGATGTTTCCCGTCAAACATGAAACGTTTCTTTTGCCACCTCAAGCCCCCTCGCGCCTCTGGGCCGTCATTCAGGACATACACAGACAGGCCCCAAACGATGGGATGGCGTCAAGCTCCGCCAGGCCGGCAAGTCGGATCAGGTCCTGCGCTCAGGTACGCACGCTGATGCACAATTTGACACACTTACCTTTGGATCTTTATGGCGTGCTGCACCCTTCACTTTGCGGCACTGGAAAGGTCTTCTCCGACTCATGGACGTCGTCTTCAAAGCCAGATTGTGGGCAGGAGTACACACACACACTTGTAAAAATAATCAGCCCCAGACGCCACATGGCTGCTCACCGTCTGAAAGCGGCACATGGCTCGTCCTTTTGTCCTCCGGGGTCTTTTTCAATTCAGCTGCCTGGAAATGGAACACAATCAAATACCGGTAATTGTATACACTTTGTTAGGCCAAAATGACATTTCACACACAAATTCAGGATGCACAATTACCACAGGAGAAGTTAGTTTGACCTCCCAACTTTTGAATGTACACCCACTGGTTCAGTATTCTGGGCCTTTATTTATTTTGGACAACTTGAAGTAGCTTTAATGGCAAAATACAAAACAGGTGTTTGATCCATGACAAGAACAAGACAATAACATTTCCACGAGCTAAAAGTCAAAGTGGAGAGGATGTTGAATTAGATTCCAAACCACAGTTAGTCAAAAGGGTCACGGGTCCACCCAGAGTTCACTCTCAGTTCAAGTGACCTGCAGTGCTACCTGCAGGCATCTCCGCTCTTGTCTTGATCTACCTGGTTGGGGTCAAGTTACTCTCATGGGTCACTGCTGTATGAGTTGTCACATCATTTTGGTTGGTTCTGTCCTAGTTTGGAAAGTACTGAAGGAAGGTGTACTTGGTGTGTTATGAGCTGACGTGAGCATGCTTCCAGTCAGCTGAAAAAAACATTGTAAATACCTGTTCTTGTCGCAGACGCCAGTAGACGCATTCTGGAAATTCTCAGGCCGTGAATCTTCACTGAAGCAAATGACTCACGTTGAGCTCCGAGGAAAAAAAAAATACCACCGTGGGAGCTTTTCAGTATAATGTGCATATACACCATTGAACTGCTCTCACGTTTAACTAAAACACTTTCAGACGCAAATTAAACATGAACACACGTGGCTGAAATCCTCTCGTACATCATTGTGAAATGCTTAAATTGAACCACCCGCTACAAAATTGTTGTCCTGCTCACACATGACTAAAACACAATCAGTCCCACTACTGAATGCTTTCACACACAGTATTGCAGACCTCTCACATTTTACACAAACACTCTACTATACTGAAATGCTCTCATGTAACATCCTAAAATATGCTTTTCAGTAGTCTGCTTGAGGGAATGCTGAATGAAGTCGCCAAATTGCCCCTCACAGGAACTGACCACACTTAAACCACCACAAAACTCTAATAAAACTCTATGGTGATGATACTAGTGGACACAGTAGAAAATGTTTTCTTCATCTTGCTGCATAACCCTCACGGCTGCAAGATGACACACAGTTTTTTTTTTTCCAGCGTGCAATCTCGTCAATCCACTCATTACAATTGTGCCCTTGCCAACTTTCAAACAAGCAAGTCCAATTCAGTGAGTGAGTGGTGAGTAACACGCACGCACGCCCACACACATCAACATAAGAAGCTTCTGCCAAAATTCACGTCAGTCGTAAATCTCTTTGTCTTTCCAGACTTACCTTTAAGAGGAGACACCGTGACGCCACTGCTTCCAGTGACAAATGGACACCGCCCACCCACACTTCTGCCAAAAAAAAAAGAAAGAACATCATTGCACAAAAGACAACATGGCACGCAAACATTCTTTGACTCACGCACACATTATTAATGTTATGCCCTTCATACAGTAGGATATGTGTTGTGTGATTACAAAGTTACAGAAGTGGAAAAAAAAATCACTCCACTAAAATATCCTGTGAAATTATTCACAGCTCTGATGACAAAATGAAATCATCAAGAAAGGCAGTATTATGAGTAGGAAGGATTTCTTCATTCTATTCTCTAAAATATTAACTCATTTTTGTTTCGTTGTTGGATCCTAATACTTATTCGGAACTAAAAATCACAATACTTCCAATTTACTTACAAAATACTCTTTTACTAAATTTATACTCAAGGATATTTTAAGTGAAAAAAACAAATACCCTGAAAAGTATTTTTAAATACAGTATACTATACTGTTTAGCTTGTGTGTGGCGCCACCTAGTGATGTAATATGTGAATAACACACTCTTCCTGACTGCTTCGACTGAATTTCCAAAGAAAACCTCACATTTTTTTTAATCCGGATTTTTTTTCTAAAAGGAATACAGATTGGCGTAATCCCTACTGATTGTCAAATTGTGTCAAATGTCAAATCTTTGTACAGAAATGCACAAGGAGTACCGAATAATTTCGCATCAGGCGAATCCCCTTTTTTCCCCCCCAGGCCAACCCTCGTTGCTTAGCAACGCCTCGCAATGTGGCCCGGGGGCGGGGGCACTTGGCTGGCTGTTACGCCGCATTTATTAAACGTGTGCTTGTGGGGTGGGGGGAGTCAGTTCTGTGCACACAAAAATCAAATCATGTAGAGTGTTAGTTACAGTGAAAAATAAAAACCCTGCTGAAGTATTTTTATTTAGGATTATACAACCTCTCGGTCAATGTCGTCTTTTTATTCGTCCTTGGACGTTACGAAGTCAAATTGATGTAATCATTTGATTTGATCTGAAGGTCAATGTTGACCATCAAAACAAAACAAAACGATCAACAATGGACAACTTGTTTTCCATCATTAAAAAAGGGCTGGGAAAAAGTCCAGTCTTGGGGAGTCTTAAGAGGCCTAAAATAATAATTCCAAAAATAACACAAGTAATCAGTTTATATTGCGAACAACAAAAACAACAGTTGTGTTACGTATGCTTCGTGTTTTTTGTTTATTTATGGAATCTGTACTTCACTTGACTATTTTCTATCAACTTTTTACTTTTACTCCAGACACAAAAATCTGTACTTTAGAATTAATGAATCAAAATACACGAGTTACTTTCTTCAACCTTCGCTGATGATGACACAAAGAAAAAAACGGCAGAGCGAAAAAGTCAGCCAACTTGATTGAATGCAATTGGGTTTTTTTTCTTATCGATACATTTCAGTCTGTACTTTTTGATTTGAACTTAACTGAAGGAGACAGATCAGTACTTCTCCTTTTAATTAATTTAAAGAGCTCACGAAGAACACAAACATATGAAAGTTCGAGTTAAATTTGGAATATATCTCCTATCATTTTTATGGAAATTAGTTTCAAGGAAAGTGTGGAACTGTGCCAAAAGTAGGAAATTGGCGAATGTGGAAAATAGTTCCCAAGATGTCCTAAATGAGGTGACAATCTCAAAATTGAAATTGTTTGAATCAGCGGAGAAATGTAGAATGATGAAAATCGGTGGACTAAAACTTTCACAAAAGTTTTGTTAAGCGCTTTGTTACAGCTGCAGCTGTTGTGAAAGCGCTACATAAATCAGGCTGTATTGTATTGTATAATTTTTTTGCGCCGATTACAAATCTGCCCTTGTTTTTTTCTGTGCCAGATCAGGTTTTGATAATCACAGTAATACTATAATTATTAAGAATATGAAATTAGGGTTAGGTTCAGCAACAGGTGGATTTTTTTTCCAGAAACGTCACAGTTATAAATTACAACAGATAGTTTAAAAAAAAGCCGTATCGTGCAAGCTTTTATAGTTCAAACTTAAAAATAAAAATTAAAATCTCAAAAACTTGATCACCCCTTCACGAGTGCCCCCGTTCCACACACGCCTCTCTTCCTCATTTAAAGCCGCTAACATAATAGTCACCGCCCTCCCGTCGCTCTCACACTAACTTGACTAGCACCACTCCAGCCGGGAGGCGAGTCAGCTCACGGGCGTCATGGGAAATGTAGTCCCGCTCACCCAATAGCATTGGAGGAGGTGAGGCTTGAGCAAAATACAACTCCCATCTGAACCCTCGCACGCCAAACCCCGTCAACCAATCTGAATAAGTGGGAGGAGCGCGTCCGCCCACAAAAGCCACAGCTATCTGAGCGTATCTCCCCCTTTCCAGCCCCAAAAATGAATGTGTGAACGAATAAAAGCGGAATACGAGTGTAATACAAATAGTGGCTGCTTTTCGGTGGGCTCGCGGACGGAGACGACGTGCCAGATGCAGCGGCGGCAAGCGGGCACGGCACAACAGGGGTGTTGTCCTGATGCTTAAATGGAAGTGGGTGGGCCTCTTCGCTGACACACTGCGAACGCCGTTGTGGAGACCATCGTGATAAGCGCTACTTTGCGCGTTTACGGACGCTCTATTCGCCTCAAGAGACGTGCGACGCGTGTGCGAGGGGCGCAGCTGCCTTGCGGGGGACGGCTGGAGCTTTCTCCGTTATTTTTGTGAACCGGGAAGGGGTGGGGGCCGTTCGGCTGTGTCTCCGCTTGGCACCGCCCTTCCTGGACGGTGGGTGGTTTCGTGAAAACGGGCAGATCCGCCACGGCCCAGAGCCCAACATATAGGCCGTCCTCCGCCTCCGCTCCCGGCCGGCCGGCCTTCTGCCGTGAACTACACCCTCTTCCTCTTGGTATATTCATGCGTTATGAGTGGTAGGTATCCTCCTCCTCCTCCTCCTTGCCGTCTCCTCCCCCCCGGTTCTCCCTCCCTTGTCTGACAGATAGGAAGCCTATGATGTTACTGATGTGGTTACTGGGAATGATCAAATAGCACCGTTGTTACGCTATATTCGCTATGTGCTGCTATTTCACTAAGGTCACCCACCCTGCACATGAATTTGTATCGGCACACCTGATGATATTTTGGCTTTTGCTATTCTAACTTTTGAATCGTGCCCTCTCCTCAGACTCCAAGAAGGAATCATCTGGAACTGACGGCGGGAAAGCATCAAAAAAGGGGAAACATTCTGGATCACAGGTACTCAAAAGGAACTTGATTACTTTTGCTTTGCCCTTAGGCCAAGAAAATGCACGCACTCCCTCTCTAGCTCCAGCCCGCCAGTAAGCCAGACACCTCTGGGGGCGTTCCTCTCGTCAATTCCACTTCCTGCTTGTGTGCAGCCCAGCTGAGAGCCAGCCCCAAAAGCCTCATGAGTAGCTTTGCATGGCTGTCACACTTCAGCCATTGTACTTATAGAAGTGTCACTTTGAATTAGCCTCAGAATGCTTTAATTCTGCTTATGGATTCCAATGGCTGTGGTATGAGACTTTTATTTCCAATTCATATTTTGGAGATGATTTCTGGGAGTCATTTTCAAATGCTCTTATTGTTTGCGTATGTATTGCTGTAGTGTCAAAATCAACCTGCTATGTTGTGCCTGCGACCTACTTCCTGTGAGGAGAGCGAGAGAAGGCGGCATTTTCTTGCAGCGTTCTGAGAAAAAGAGAAAATGTGGTTCTCACACGCCCACTCACTCGCTTCCTGTAATACTGCCCACTTCTACTGACAGCTCGTTTTCTGTCAGCTTTGTGTTTCTCTTTTCAACACCATCCTTTCCCCACTCATGGCTTGCCTTTTCTTTTTCCTTCTTGTGTCAAGCTGTGTATTTGCCTGCAGAATAAGTCAAGCCCATCCCTCCCCGTTGGCTTTTTTCACTTGGAGGTGGTGCTTGTTTGTGTATGCATACGAGTTCCGAGTTGTCCCTTCTTTTTACTCACCCACGTTGTCCTTCATAGGATTCCTCTCAGCCCTCTCCGTTGGCTCTGCTGGCGGCCACCTGCAGTAAGATCGGGGGGCAGGGAGGAGCGGAGGGGACCCAGGTCCAGACAGGACCCCAGCAGATCCAGCTCCAGGCTGGTCAGATTCAACTGCAAGCAGGTCAGCTCCAGGGTCAAATTGTAGTGGACACATCTGGGGGCCAGGCCCTAGTTCCCCAGCAGCTGGAACTGGTCCCGGCTCAGTTCACGGGGAACGGGTGGCAGATCATTACAGCACCGGTTACCATGGCCAAGGAGAACACCAACCAGCCGGTAGCTGCAACAGTGGCCACTACCGTTGCTAACGACAGCTCACCTGGACGCAAGGTCAGGGATGAATTTGTGTTAATATGGTGAACCCCTGCATATTCTTGGTTCAGCATGTGCAAATTCCCTTGCTAGTGGATTCTTTAAAAGAGGTTTGGAACCTATTCTCCGTTATTAGCAAAACAAGGGGGTTGCCAAATATGTGTGGATTCTGAATAGCGGGGGCTCACTTAATTGATAATGCCACCCATGCATTTTTTTCTTGTCCTCACTGCATCTTTCCCATTGTGAAGGTGAAAGCCATAGCTGGGACCAATAGTGTGACCACCAGTCAGCAGCAGCAGTTCCAGATAATCCAGGTTCAGAACCTGCCCAATGCTGGAGGTGGCGTGCAGTACCAGGTCATCCCTCACCTGCAGACTGCAGATGGACAGCAGATCCATATCGGTCCAACTCAGCAGGCTTCCATCGGGGCTCTGCCAGAGCAAGTTCAGCTCATCCAGAGTCCGAGTCCAGGCCAGGCTCAGGCCATTCTCCAGACAGCCAACCAGCAGGCTATCCTGTCAAGTACAGCCAATCAGACAGTCCCCCTGCAAATCCGTCCCGCTCAGTCTTTCCCCCTGCAGCTGCAGACCCTTCAGGGATCTCAGACTCCTGTCATGACCACAGTACCCATCAACCTTGGTGGCATGACTTTGGCTTTGCCTGTGATCAATAATGTTGGAGGAGGCGGGGCCGTGCAGCTCATCCAATCAGCAGATGGCACCTTTTCCGTTGCCAGTGGCAACCAGCTGATGACAACCGCAGCGGTCGCCGGGGCAGCACCAACACCGGTTAACGAAGGTGACGGCGTGTCAGATGGAACACAAGTGGTCTCTGCTGGTATTGAGGCGGCAGCGACTGAAAACCAAGCACAAAGCACTGAGGCCGACTCTCAAAGTCAGAATCAGGCCAATGGGGTCCAAAGCCAAGCGGACGCATCGGGAACCATTCAGCAGGTGATCGTGGGTCAAGTGGGACATCAGTTGGTACAGCAGATCCAGCTGCAGCCCCAAGCACCAAGTCAAAATCAAGGCCAGCAGCAGCAACAGCACATTCAGACTCTTCAACTGGCCCCTGGTCAAACCCTGCAGCCCATTCAGGCCTTCCAGAATCCAGCCCAAGTTCTTATTCGTACACCTACACTGTCCCCTTCCGGGCAGATCGCTTGGCAGACACTACAGCTCCCTGGTGGTGTCTCCCTCCAAGGCAGCCTGGGAGCTGCAATGCCACAGCAGCTTACGCTTGCCCCGGTGGCTGGTGGGACAACAGTGGGGAGTGGAGGGTTGGTCTCCCTGGGCGGAACTCCCCTGACACTAAGTGCAGCTCAGATCAACCCCGGATCTGGCGTACAGACGGTCAGCATTGCTGGGCTCACTGGTGCCGGGGTCCAGGTGCAGGGCGTGCCCCTCACTATTACAGGTTTACAGGGTAAGAATTCAAAATTCATCCAATTTTGGATGCCTGTGCTGAACTTTACGTTCTATCTCCAACTAAGAACCGAACAAACACGTTTTGAATGCTTTTGTGTGCCATTTCTCACCATAAGGTCAACCACAAGGACAGGATGGAGTCAAAGTTCAGTCGTCCCCTGTGACGGTCACGGTAGGGAATGTGGCATCCAGCTCGTCAATGAGTCCAGATCAGTTAGGATCTGTGCAGAGTTCCTCAGACCAGGAGGGACCGCCCAGCAAGAGGCTCCGTCGAGTCGCCTGCTCCTGCCCAAACTGCAGAGACGGAGAAGCAAGGTAGGAAGTATGTCAGTAAACTGCTGTAGGATGGATCATCTGGTGTGCTTTAACTAACACATTTGAATCTGAAATTAAAACTTAAAAGTTTACATTTAGCACTCGTAGTGCGGTGTTTCCCAACCATAATTTACTTGAGACAAATCTCACAGTAGGGTGTGAATTTATTTTGCCCTCAAATAACTCTACAGTCAATGTAGAATGAACCGCTGGCAACAAAAGCGAGTACACCCTAAAGTGAAAATATCCAAATTGTGACAATTGGAGCAAAGTGTAAATTAATGAAAACTCAGATGGTAATTCGCATCTAACGGTCAAAGTAACACTTGATCTCGCAGCTGAAATTATGCAATCTTAACTTCAAAGTGCTGCAGTATAAAGACTCCTGCCCTCTGGCGCAGAAACAGTGGTGACCCCACAAAGAAGAAGCAGCACATCTGCCACATGGAAGGTTGCGGAAAGGTGTACGGCAAGACTTCCCACCTGAGGGCCCACCTGCGCTGGCACACGGGGGAGAGGCCGTTTGTCTGCAATTGGATCTTCTGCGGCAAGAGGTTCACCAGGAGCGACGAGCTGCAGAGACATCGGAGAACGCACACAGGTGCTACAGTCACACACATGCATATTTGATCATAAAGCGGGTGCTCAAAATAAACCATATTTCAAGAGCAAACTTTGGACATGAAAACATTTCACATACTTGTAACGTATCACAGCTAGCCCATATTTGTTCATAATAGTGGTTCCAAAACTGGGATCTGCAAGCCGTAGTTTGGAGATCTGCAACATAACTGGCAAAAAAATAATATTGTGCCTTGTATAGAAACAGTGCATCAACAATACTGACAGGCAAATATTTTTAGCCTCTGCAAATAATTATTATTGCTGTACTGAGAGGCCAAGAGAGGAGCTGACACTCCAATACAGTCAATCCGCATGAACACCAGATTCAACTTGAACATTATAGTCTTCCAACATACTTTTTTTGTTATTTTAAAGGATTAATTTGTTATTGAAACAGGGCAACTTTTTTTTTCTCAAAAATAGACATTTTTTTAATTCGTACGGCATTTATGGTGGTTATGTTTAATGGGCATTACGAAAAATCTTGAGAACGCCTGGTCAATGCTTTTGCTGTAGTTGGGATTCACAATCACGGTTGTTTCAAAATAAATATTAAAAAAAAAACACTCTCAAAAGCTATTTGACCTTTTTAAAGAATGACTTTTAAGATAGTCGTGTTTTTGTCCTCCAACAGGAGAGAAGCGCTTTGAGTGTCCCGAATGCTCCAAGCGCTTCATGCGCAGCGACCATCTCTCCAAGCACATCAAAACTCACCAGAACAAAAAGGGCGGGGCCGCCGTGGCCATCATCACCACCGACAACATGGAGGACGACGCCCCCGAGGGCCTCCAGGCTTCCCCTCAAATCGTCACCGTGGCGACCCTCTCCCGTGACTCCGAGCCTGAAACGCCCACCACCTCCAATCACCTGGAGGAAGAGGAAGAAGAGGAGTTTGAATAGGCGGTTGCTGTTAGTCACAGGGATTGCTGGTGTGGCTGCTTTTCTTTTACAGATGCTTCATGAAAAAGAAAAAGAAAAAAAATCGACATTAGCATCATTCAACACACTGTCAAAAGCCAACAACACAATTATAAAATACAGCTATGAAAGATAAGCTCTATCATGGGATGGGAAGCGTTGTGTTGAGATTAAGAAAAACATTCAATGATTTTTTTTTTTTCTAAATCATGCGAACATCTATCTCTATGCACAAAGTTGTGTACCTGTTTCTTACCTGTCAGACAGGGCTGAGGGTCAATCAAGGTACAGGGACTGTCGCAGAGCCGAGGCAGTCTTGGGACCGTGTGCGTGTGTGCAAGTCAACCTATGATTATGGTTTGTGTGTGTGTGTGTGTGTGTGAGAGTGTGTGTCATGTAGAGGATCTACCTACCGTAATTTGAGTTTTGTCCTCCCATCTGATTCAGGTGTGGATTCCTTTATGAACTGTTACAAAACAAAAAGGAGATTTCCTTCATCAAGAAAGGAACAGAAAAAAAAGCACATATGGAAAGATTTATATATAATGCATTCCTATTGCAGCAGTGGCCATGGCAAAAAAAAAAAAAAGGTTTCTATAAAAGAAAACAATCTAGCTTTCTACAACTATGTTTGTGAGATGAAAGCAATACTTAAATGACAATCTAGTGAAACATGTTTACATTGTCAGGGAAGAGGGTTTGGCGGAAACAAGAGCACACACACGAGAGCGGTTGTTTGGTTCATTCCTGACGTTTTATCACTATTGTGCATTTGAGTTCTAGCAGCTGAGAGGGACAGCGAGGATGCTTTTGGGTTTCTGTGCTATTCTGATTGCCACCCTGACCCCTGCTCTGTGACCTGCTCCCTCCTTAACACAAGCTGAGGGAAGGTCAGGTTGAGCAAAGTGGTCGGGTGGTGGCGAGATGGAGCACAGGCCAGGCTGAAGTGTGGGGGGGTTTGTTCGGGCTGTTTATGTGGTGATGAGATGTTTCTGGTGGTGTTGCTCAGTGTTAGTCCAGTGCGTACAGTCTTATTTACAAAAAAAAAAGTATATTTTATAGAGTTTGCTTTGAAATACAGCCCCTCCCATGAAACACACAGCAGCCCACTGTGTAAAGCTAATTTATTATCCTTGATTTGTAATATTTGCCTTCCTGCTGGACTTATATTTGTTTGTGAGTGTTGATTCTAACGTTGTGTACGGCATGGTTGAGGGTTTTTAAAAATTTTTTTTTGCTCTAGTATGACTTCTTTTCTGTTTAGTTCTTCCTTGCACCATGTGTTTTTCTTTTTGGGGAGAAAATGAAAAAGCAAAAAAAAAAAAAAAGTGTTTCAAACAAAAAAGTTGATGCCAAACCATTTTTGATGTTTTTTTGGGGTAATATTTTGTGTGACAACCAACTTTTTTTTTTGGGGGGGGGGGTATTTTCTAGCAACATCTCATTTGTAAATCTTTTTCTAAACTGTGTTCTTCGCCATGTCATTTGATATTGATTTTTTTTTTTGCCAGGTTAGCCTCAAAGGCTCCGGTTTGTGGAGATTTCTAAAACTGGTTTGTACAAATGTGTTATGTCAGTAAAAAGAATGGAGGAAAAAAAACAAAAATCTAACGTCAAGCAGAAAATATGATTTGCCTGCATAACACGTGATAATAAAGTGATTTTAAACAGCCTTACCTTTCTGATTGCCAACCTATCGGTTTTTGCTTTGCTTGAACTTTCCTAGTGTGTTGCAATCTTCGATCTGAAGCATCCAATTCACATTAGAAATATCTCACGACACACCAACAAAAAAAGCATCCCAAAAAGGATGATTACGGGAATTATGATCTTGTTGCAATTTACCACAGAACCATGGTTCAGTATCTGTCTACTGCATTACAAGTACACACAAAAAATGCAAACAAAAGACAGTCTTTATTAGAACTAGATATCGTAAAATGACAAGAATTCTAATGCGATGTTACCTTGACATACAAGTGACCTGACTCACCGGTTTTTCGAGATACAAGCATTAGGCCGGAAGACTTTATGCTTGGACTTGTGAGCACAAACTTGAAAGACTGCGAACAACTACATAACTTTGCCTTCGGAAGACTGGCTATTGAAATCATTGGTGTCGCAATGTTAACGACACTCAAGCAACAGATGTCTGAACACAGTGCAGCAAAACATGTAGACTGACAACAACACTTTCAACATATATTCCTTATCTGCTCTGAAAACCAACTAATACGAGCAACTAACCGAGTACTTTTGATTGTTTCTTGTCTATTTTGTTGTCAGTGTTAAGTCATTGTACTGCCCAGTGGTGGCCAGAATACACAGACCAGAAGCCAGACGCTGATTTAATCAGGATGCACACTTTTTTTCTTTACATTATTTTGAATTATTATTGATGTTGTTATAAAGTAGTTTTGTAAAGTGCTATTTTTTTCTGTTTTTTAGGTGTTTTATGGGAAATGATGATTTGAGTACCGGTAGTTTGGTCATGCAAGAAATTAAAGTTGAGGCACAACTGTACACAGTGGTAAAAAAAAAAAAAAAAAAGTTGTGTGTTTTGTAAAAACACTTCAAGGAAAACAAACAAAAAAAATGCAAGGTAAAAAAATCAAAATAAAAGTACAGTACTAATGCTATTAGCATTTGTGGCACAGTAGGATAACAACGGCACTCTACGGTAGTTTGATAAAAGCGCCTGCCTAAAAAAAAAATAAACATTTATCAAAAAGTTCTACAGTACTGTGCAGTGTATCATCTGTATGAGGAGGAGTCTCCGTGGACTTTACTGGAGCTCCTTCTGAATTCTGTGAGGGAGACAAAACAAGGCAAAACTTCAAACTTACTTGGCATGCGAACTTCTTTCGTGTTAAATGCAGTGCAACACAAATTGCATCAGCAAACGTCACGCTGAGTGCACGGCCGCAAAAGTGCCAATGTCAACACGATGCTGTGTGCGTACCTCTCCAGATACTCGTGGACGTTGTCGTGGCCATTGTAGCGGGCCAGCCCGACCAAAATGCCAGTCGCGCAGCGCCCCTCTTTCCTCCGACACAGGCTGCAGTTACACATTCCTCTGCAGATCGGACAGGACCATGTCTGCAGAAAAGACAAGATCTCAGTCGTCGACTGCCTTCTATTTGAAGAGAAGCCTTGATAATATGATGCAGAGTAGTCTTCTTTCAGTTCGGTTACTGCACATGAAAATAGCTCCCCAATTCATCTTTTTTTTTGCCTTCTCTGAACATCACAATTAAAATGCAACATGACATTTTCTGAGAAAGGTGTCTCCGGTTATTTCCTCTGTTTTAAAGTTAAATACTAAATGAGTACACAAAGCATTCTAAAATGGTTAAATGATCCGCCTGCAGTTCAATTTTTTTTTTTTTGTCGTGTCAAGAGGCAAAAACAGATGTTATTTTATTCATTCAATATTTTTTTTTTTTATAAATGTGCTGATTAACTAGTTATTGGAATTTTCTCCTGCCAAATCGCAACTGTCATCAGCCTCCCCAAAAACCCCTCTTGATCGATCCCAAGACTGAAGACAAATTATGAACTGTTAAATACCAGAGCTTCATTCTCTTGCCAAAGCACAAATTTTACATGGGGGGGAAAAAAAAAATCTCAACAAACAAAAAATGCCACAAAAAGTACTGCACATATGGTGACTGAAATAATGATCTCATCTCAGTTCGTGGGAAATCTTGACCTGTTTAGTTCAGACCAACATTCTGTTGTGTGGATGGCAACAGGTGGGTACGTGGGTTCATCGTACCTTCTACTATCAAGTGAATTGTGGGGACAGTACGTCACCGGCATTGACAGACAAATACAGATGCAATACATGATTTGTCGACAAACAATAAAATTGGACCATTTCTCTCATTTTGTGAGCCAAAGAGTTGCTTCTGACCGGGTCCAGCAAAACGGTGCGCACATCCTCGCCATAGCGGTTCTTGAGGCACGGCCCACAAAACTGGCCTTTGCCCGCAGAACAGAACCCACTGCGGCACACGGTCTTTGTGTCGAGGGTTTTCTGTCGGCACTGGTGGCATGAGCTTCCCTGGAGGGGAGGGGGGGGGGGCAACACACACATTACACAAACATAAACATACAGTTCACAACAGAGGTGGTGGGAAAAAAAAACTAAGTCTCATGAAAGTGTTTCTACTAGGTTACTTCACCCCGCTGATGCACGGTGAACAAACGACACGAGTTGAGCAGCACCTGCAGAGAAGCCATCAAAGTGTTGATGACTCACATTGTCCTTGTCCCAGATCTTGTCTTTGCTGCGGGACGCAATGTTCTCCAAGTCATCTTCGGTGATGTCATCCACCGACTTGAACTCGTACTGACTGCGTCGATGGCTCCTCCGCTTCTTTCCTGGCCTGTTGCCAGCACTTTCCTCATCCACCTGTCAATCGTGAGACCAGGTCAAACATTGAGAGGCTTTACACAAGGTTAAAACTGCTGAATGCTGTTTGTATGTGGGGTTTTTTCTCTCTATGTTTGAGCAGAAGTTTTTGGAAAGTTTAATTGCTGTTACATCTATGCTAAGTTACGTTAGCCTGTCTATGACCTGTTCACATTAAGAGATCAGATTCATGCAATTCTAATGTTTGACCATGGAAGTGCGCAATGTTTAATTTTTTGGGTTTTATGTGACAGGTTTATGGTACAGTTCAACTGGGGTGACAAACAGCTTGAAGCAAGCACACATGACCTCTTTTGACACCTGTGCAATTGAGACTTTCATTTCCTCCAAGTGATTGCGTACGACAGCCTCTGCTTGACAGTGAAAGTGAGAACAGGTTCGAAGGAATACTTTAAAAAGTGTCATTTAATAGGTTTAAATATTTAAAGCGTGTAGGACGGTTAAGAAACAAAAAAATACTGGTCTCTACAATTAAGATTTTTACCTATTGTGGCTGGGTCCAGAATGAGTGGGGTTCACCGTATTAGATGAGAATATTTATTCATCAGTTTAACCAAAATAAAAACCGTCATTTGAATGATATAATGTAGTTGAAATTTAAAGACTGACGCAGGATGGAACAAGAAGGTGGACACTTGTTTTCAAATTGGACCCCCCCGCTTTGTGGAGTTGATGCGATGTTAGGCATTTGTACCTCTACGAGTCTCCTGAGGTTTATCGCCTTTGGGCCACTGCGGGGCAACGGCTCACACACTTGGTCCACGGCAAAGTTCTCAGGAGGGCGAGCTTTACGAGACGGGTTCCTCCTTTCAGACCCGCTGTGTTGTTCCAATTTCCGTTTGCGTGGCGTCGCTTTCATCGGAGAGCGTTTCTTTTTCTGCGGTGGTGTGAACAAAACGAGGGCTCGTATAAGAAAGCAGAGGCGTGGCGCGGTTTGTTGAAGCATCGCAAATAGAAACGGAGCGTTTGGCTGAGCGGCAGTGCTCACTTGAGGGGTGTCGGGCAAAGTTAGGTCTGCCATAGTGGTGAGATCAGCAAACAGCTTGGCCAGCTGGAAGACAACAGTCAAGAAGAAGAATGAAGGGCGGTCAACGTTTTCGTATATTATGATGGTCCATATTGTTTGTCATTGTGTTGACGCTCCCGATTATTATAACCACCATGGCTTTGTTCTCCTGGATGTTTTTGTCCCGCTTGCTTAGGCTTCGGCACACAGCCTCATCTTCTCCCGTCGCCTTCTCTGTCTTCGGTTGTCTTAGTTTATCCTCCTGCTTCTTCATCCTCTCCCTCACCCTCTGTGCCACGGTTTCTTTAACCGGCTTTTCGATGCTTTTTGCTTGTGGCTCCTTTTTGGGGGTGGGTGACTGTTTGACTGGAAATCTGAGAAGAGAAATTGATATGCGACCAACGTGAATGGCAAGAAGATTATGAGGCTCAAATCCTTGACAGAGTTTTTAAGAAAGAGCGAAGAAGTGCATTACATATGCTGTATGCATACCACATTTGCATTGAGATCAGATATGTCAACTACAGTACATGCTCAACACTGCGATTATTATAAGTACACATACCGGAGAGCTACTAGGAGACTTCCTCTCCTAGGCGCTGTCGTCTCCTCACCATCAGAGTAGAAGCCTGTGTCCGTATCACTGCCATCCTCTGGGTCCAACATCTGCCAAGTGTCCAAATGTGGACACACCAAAAACATGAAAGGAAACTCCTGATATTGTACAATTTGGATTGGACCAAAAATAATCAGGAAAAAAATTGTCTTTCGAAAAAAAAGAGATGAACAGAAAACTCAAACAAGTTATGAGGGTTTTTTTTTCATCAGATATCATCATGTGAATGATTTGCTTACCTTCCGGAAGTTTGATTCGATTTGGCAAGCGGAGGAGGAGAATTACCCTGAAGACTCAACTCTAACCAGTAAACTTCAACCATTACGTCAGGGTCGCTCGCATCCAGGTGACACTCCATTGTAACAACCTATCAGTGTTAAATTCTACACTACACAGGCTATTTTATTACCGAATGGTGTTAATGTAACTTCTTTTAAGACTGTCCTGTTTGCAGTGTACCTTAGCAGAACTCAGTTCAGCCAACATCAAAAACTTAACTTGCTGGTGTTTTTGTTTTTTGATTTGGCTTTGTGCATCAAAAATTTAAACATTTGCGCCCGCCAGATTTGAGTTTTGGCCGAATCTTGGACGTTACGAGTCATACCTTCGTCTTGTATTGCATGTTAACATGTCTTCTGTCCACTCTTGCATCGTCCTCATCGAAGCCTTCAAACTCCTCCTCGCTGTCCGACTGGCTGAACAGACGAGCCAGCTCGGCAGTAATAAACTTGGACTTGAAACGCAGCGCCTTCGGGAAGACAATACAACGTGCCGTGATCAATGAAAGCGAATGCAAAGTAAGCTTCTCACCCATTTCTCAGTAAACACAAAGCTGGAGCTTTACTTGAATGGTTTCAGTGAGTACAGTCCACACGTTTTTTGCTACATGATATGAAGAAGTTGCTAGAAATGTTTGTGTTCAGATTGACAATGTTCCTGTATGGGAGCATAGCACTGAAAAATAGTGATGCAACTTGAGGTTTTTGTCACGAATCTTTTGACGACGTATTGATTTGTGTTGGGCATAGGACACCACAACAACTATTGCTATTCAATGATATTCTTTAATAGTCTCGTCAAGCAACTGCTCAACGGTTAACAGCAGACAATTTGTTTTTGTTTTTTGACCGAAGAATGGACAAGACGTAGTTAATTCGACTCACAAAGACTTGTTTCTGACGGGAAAGAGTGAGCAACACCAACAACATTTCTTAAAATGAATTTACCTTTGATTTGAGGGCCATTTCGTCGTCGTTTAACTGAAAATCTCCAATAAAACTAAACAAAATGCAATTTCTTCGGAGGACAGCGGGGAGGCGAAATGGATTTAAACATTAACATAGGTAAATACATTGACCGTAAACCAAAGGTCGTTATCGCCAGTTGCAACTTTACATTTTATGCATGAGTAATCCTTCTTTTGTCGCTATCCACATGTAATAATTGCTCTGAAACATTAATATTTATAATGACACGGATTATATGAATTTCCTGGGAATATTTTAATGGATTAAAAGAAACCTTCCGTCTTCAACACCCCTTTTTTCGCATCAAATGGTGCAGTCTGATGTTTCGCGCGAAAGTTGGGTGCGGGCGTGGCCTACTGCCGGAAGAACTGGGAGGCTTTAATTTTTGGGGGGGAAAGACTTGCACACAACAAATTTGGAGCTCTGAAATTTCTTACGATTTGGTCCCCATTACACTGTCAAAAGCCCCCAAAATCAATATTGTACTGGCATATTTCTTCATTTCACGCCGCAGACTACTGTATTAAAGCAAAGTCATGAGCAGTCAGTGGCGGTGCTTGCTTGAATAGCACTGTGTGCAAAACCCCCCTTGCAACTGTTGCTCACCATATTATTTAGGATCACGTCTTATGTGATTATTATGTATTATTCAATATTTTTCACATTAGTATACGAGTAATGTATGTTCATTATTTCTATATACTCTGTTCTTTTAAACAGGTTTCAGAATGAAAAGTTCTACATGGATTGCTTTGACGTGGCATCCATAAACTTGACTGAATGAAAGTGGTGCTGTCCCCTCAGTATCTAGTGAAGCACTTCCTTTTTAATTTTTTAAATTTTTTTTATATGAGCTTAACTGGTTTCATCACTTCTCACTCAAGACAAAATCATACATGGGAGAACTATAGGGGTAGTAATTCCATTTGTCCCCAACCATGGCTAGTGACAACATAACGCTCGCCACCTTTTGCATTGTCTGGCTGGCCGTTATTCAACAAAGCGTATCCTCTTTGTGGACATCACCGATTCCGATCCATGTGGATTTCTGAGCAGGGTCAAAATTCGGAATGAGGACTTTGACAAAGCTATCTTCCTCCAGACTGTGAATGGACCCCACGAGGGCCTTTGTCTGACATGCCGGTGAGCTCTGCGTCCGCCCAGGTCATGAACTTGTACTGGTACTTGAACATGTACTTGGAGCAGTGTCCATTGAAGCTCAACAAGAAGAGAGAACAGACTCCACGTTGCAGCTTCACCCTGGGCTACCTGAAGGAAGCGTGGCACCATGTGCCCAACATAAAGAGGAAGAGGAGCAGGCAGTTCGTCTTCATGGCAGGAGGAGGGTTTCAATTTGATCAAGGACAGGCAGAAACCGTTGTAAGGCAATTTCACCTGACTCTTAGGCACTTTGTTGGCATGCTGTCATTAGTCAAAGGCTCCACCCACCAGAGCTGCACAAATTCACACGAGACCTGCTGATTTCACATAAAACCTATAATTTATTCATTTCAGTTCAAATGTCCACATAGTAAAACATCTCTATAGAAAAGACATGTGGCTTCAGAACATCGAGTGGACATGAATGTATTGCTTTGTGGTTCACTTTTTTTTTCTTCGCCCTACCATTTGAAAACCAATAAATAAGAACAGTAAGTACATTGGCGTCAATTTACACATATTACAAAGCCTTCGACATGCGCCTCCCTTGCATTGCGTTATTTTTTTTTTTTTTTGTTCTTGTATCACGCAAATAGGTGTCAAACAATGGTTCTTTAAGGAAAACTTTCCAGTCATGATTGTAACAACCAAATAAACGGTCACGTAGAAGAAGCTTTCAGGAGAGGACCATCGTCTCTACAATAGCTCCACTGGCGCCCTCAAGTGGCGACAATAATGTTACAGCATTGTCACTCATGCCTCAGAATAAAATGGGGATAAATCTATTGCTTTCCATAGCCTTAATATTCATCTTAAGGTCCATGTACTAGTGCGCTCTTTGGCCCCTATAGGAGAGCAACTGTGACATATTTGTAGGACATGTTAAAAATGAGGCAAAACCTCTACTACTTTAAAGAGTAGCGTGCAAATGTCAACTATTGCACAGATTTGGCTCAGTGGTAACGTGCGACTAGGATGCCAAAGTTGTCATATTCGGAGGTGAAGAGTGCACGAGTACGTGGCCCTTCTGAACTGAACCTTCGAGCACTACATTTGGCCACATTAGCAATTCTTAAATAAACTGCATATTATAACAAATAACTAATAGCACAATGGAACTGCATTTTAACACATCAAATGGAGTCTGTGTGTCTTTGTAAAAACTTACAGCCATGACTACCTCGCAAACTTATTTCGAGTTTTACAGTCTTGAGAAATTTAACATGGGTTTGGTTAATTCTCAAGAGAGCCACATCATTCCTTATAAGAGGGTGTGCACACTTGTGCAACCGCCATTACCTCAGTCGTCAATGATAAAGAACCCTTAACATTTGATGAGGTGTGTGTAGACTTTATCAACTGTAATAGCAGTCTCAAAAATTCAGTCTTTACAAAGATTAACTTGTTCAAGTTTGATCGACAGTCAGAGAAGTTTTAATTCAAGCACGGGCGTAGAGCTGCATTCATGTTTCAAATTGTAGTTTGGTCCCACAAAAATGAACACCGATGTATTAAATGTGCAACCAACGTCTTTTGACACCATTAGTTAGTGCCAATCATTATCGTCAGTAGAAGCAGTAAATTTGGGGATACAGTTCTTGTACTGGATCGCATTTGATTGTCAATGTGTTCCTAATCAGGCGTCCTCTTTTTAATGTTACACTGATTTGAAGAACAAGACAGGCCCCCTGTGACATTATAACAGTGTAAAAAAAAAAAAAAAAAAAATCCTGTCGATCAATCTGAACCGAGCACACCGATTTGACACGTGATAATCTGTACCTCAGAGATAATACATAAACTATTTGGTAAGGTTGTTTCCATAGTGACACCCCCGACAGAGTGGGAGGCCTTTAAATCAGTTTTTGGAACGGTGAGACAAATCAAACTTGCTTCAGAGGTGTTCTGATCAAGGGAACACAATGATCGAATTCAGAGAAAAATAGCAGGGGACTTCTCGTGACATTTTACAGAACTGATGCGTAGGTCCATACGTGGTAGAAATACCCGTAATGCCATCTGGTCTATCTATTCACACACATAACCTAGTTCAGTGAGAGAAGTGCATGACACATGCGTGTGGGGGGGAAAACAAGTAAAAGCCAGAATCTCCCAATCAATCGCACACTCAGGGGAGAACTTGTGGCTTAAAAGAGTCAGTCAAGTGCGCGTCGACGTCTTTCTGTACACTGTCAAAGTGGCACGCGCCGCGTTAACAGATTAACACTTTTTCAGTGGCGTTATTGTTCATCCGCGGAGCATGTTCGCTAAATGCTTCAACACTGACTTGTCTGTTGAGGTACATAATCAACTGCACGAGGAACGACAAAAATAAACATCGACGTGATACATCTAGCAGCTTTGACAAGATCCTGGACATCTGTGCAATCTTGTGTTAAGATATCGTTAAATATGAAGGCGACATCTTGATGTAGTAAATTAAGGTTGCAAACACGAGAAACTCTTGAATAGGCTTTTTTTTTTTTTTTTTTGGCTACTGAAATGACGAGGCCATCAAGTCGCCGTTGACCAACAGTACACTGAGGCAACAGCACAAAACAAACGCAACATTCCACCTGCGGGACAGGCTCATAAATAACCAAAAGCGCATCACAAAAAAAAAGTAATAATAATAAAGTCATATTAAGTCCAATATATACTGTACAACATAAATTACATCCTTCTCTACTCAAGTCAGAGTTGAGCTCTGAGTCTTTGTGATGGTTTAGTCCAAACATTTGGCACCTCAACTGGTTGTTCATTGCGGTGTGTGCGGGAGTGTGTGTGACCTGTGCTGTACAGCGTCCTTAACGTGTCGCACACATTTCAGTGCTTGGGTTACCGCATCGGTGCCGTGCTACTTCTCGGTGTCCGCCAAGAGGAGGTGCGTGCGCACTAAGCCCGCGGCTCGAGTTTGTGGGACAGCTCGAAGAGCGTCTGCTGATTGTCGATGATGTGTAGGTAGTGAACGCTTGCCCGCAACTCCGCGCTGTCGACGCCGATCACCTCATTGCCTGCCACGCAGATAAGAAGACAAACCATTAAAGATGCTTTGGCACTAATTTGGAGCCACCGCGGGGGTTTCAAGCTGGTAAAACACAATTAGAGTACATGAGTCGTTAAAAGAAGCAAATTTCACCGGCTTTACAATGGCCCAGTTCGATTAATGCTAAAATGAATGTAAAATGCTGTCGGCATGCTGACGGTTAGCGGCAGTAGATGCAGTTTTACCACATTTTAAGCAATGGATACTTGAGCACAAATGCCTCAACAACACAGACAGATAATACAGTGCAACAATACCCACAGGCATATATTCTTTATCCTCCATGGAAAACGACTACCATGACAGCAAATTGCCAGGTAGGAGTACATTAGAGGAAAAAAATGTAGTCTTCATTCATGTCTGCATGACTACATTGTACAAGACTGCCTCCCAGTGGTCAAGGCAGGCACATCAGAAGGAGGAGCACACTGAATTGGATGCAGCATTACATTTTGAAGCACAAAGTGTTAAATGTTTTCCTCTATAATGATGTTATCACTCTATTTTTATTGAGTACAACCTGACAGGCTGGAATAAAATGATTTGAAACTCTGATATCAATTTGGGGACTGTGCCGCAGTGCGCAAAGCCAGACTCAGAAAAAAAACATGCCTGGATGAATTTGGTCTGAAAGAAACAGGTGAGTCACTGGAATAATTAACAAAAAAAAAAAAAACATTGATTGAACACATTAAAATCTTGTGAAAAGTGCAAAAGCGAAGGACCGACGCCATATTTTGTCTCCTCACCTGTTTGGTCACTTTGGCAGTGTCGAATCATTCGAACCGTGTCTGCGATCATATGCTGGTGGTGTTAGACAAAGAAAAAAAGAGGAAGTTCAACAATTGTGTATCCTGAAGCTTAGTATATTTTATTAGTACCCTCCGCCCAAAAAAAAAAATCAAAACAGGAGTGCTCAACATTGGTTAATGGGTTAAAGCATCATCTACTGTTCTCAAAACTATTACCTGATAGGTACACATTACAACATCTGAAATGAAAATAGTATTTTTATTTTTTTTTTGTACACTAGTAGCACCCCCAGGGCTTTATCAGCGTATCTTGGGAAGATGGGAGATAACTTGGTCAATTTATGTTGATGTACCGGTAAGTACAAAATGCAAAGGCAACTTGAAGAAGACAGGCAGACTTGAACTCACCAGCTTCTCAAAGTTCACGAGGTTGTCATGAAAAGTCTTGTTGCCCTCATGGATAAAGGTGATATCTGCAGGAGGAGATTAAAAGGGAATTTAGGTTTTATTTCGGATATGCACGCAACTAATAAGTGTGCGCGATTGCCTTTCAAGAGAAGGGGCATAAACGGGATCTTTGGAGGTTTCATTCTTTTAAAAGCTTCTCGGTAGGCTTTGTGGTTAAGAGACGGATCCTGCAAGAAGAGGAGAGTGAGAAGACAATGATAAAAAGCAAAAAGGAAGGAAAAGTCTGATCCAAAATGAATCACAGCATGTGCCTTTTGTCCTCACCGTGATCAGCTCCAACTCTGCGAAAAGCTTCTTGAACTTCCCAGGACATTTCTTGAAGGAAAAAAAAAACAAAACACAAATCAAGAGTGTAATCGCACAAAAGTTACCAGGACCCAATTAAAAAAAAAAAAAAAAAAAAAAAAACACAAATCAAGAGTGTAATCGAATCACAAAAGTTACCAGGACCCAAATAGACGCTCACCTCCCAGGTTTGGTTGAGTCGACTCACGGCCGCTGTGTTGAGGCCCATGATGATGGCAAAGGCGGAGTTTAAATTCCTTTGAGCTTTGCAGCTGGCACAACGCGCACAAAAAATAAATAAATCAATCCAAAACACGTCATCACCGGAGTTTAAATTCCTTTGAGCTTTGCAGCTGGCACGACGACGCACAAAAATAAATAAATAAATAAATACAAAACATGTCATCAGGTTTCAAAACCAATTCTCGTTCATCAGGAGTGCGTGTGCCTACTGAGCGGCGATCTTGATGAACTTCTTGAGCAGCTGCACTCTCTTGTTGAGCGACGTGCACATGAGAACTTCGGACATAACCCACTGCTGGACCTCGTTGCAGCGCTGCAGCAGGACGGAGAGCGCCGCCGTGTGGCCCCCGCCGGGAATGCGCCTGAGGGTGTAGTAGACCAGCTCTTGCTGCGGGACCAGACGTCAGCTTAGTTAGCAAAAATGCAGTGGTGGGAACTTACAGCACCCAAGTAACATTTCCACCAAGTGTACACAAGTACGGTTGACTGACAGTTGTTGCAAGACTTAAGAGTTACCCTCCGCTTATCCTGCAGGTGTCGAGAGAAGGTTTCCGACAAGCCACCTGCGGTTTCATACCTCATGGATGGATTTGAAGAGGCTCCAGTCCAGGTGTGTGAGCGCCGCGGCGACGTCCCACGTGTTGATCCCCAAAAGGCGCACCGGCCTCCTGCTGAGCTCGGCGCCGTCCGTCAAAGGAGGCTGCAGACAGCGAAGGAATATTCCTCACCTATTTTCACTCTCGGCAAATCTCCCCTTCGCTGTATCTGCGTCAAACTACATAACACGAACAATTCATCGACGTACCAAGATCTCAGCCAGATCTCTGCGGCAGACGACAAGCCTGCCCTGCGGGGTCAGGGACTCGGAATACACACAGTCGCTGGGCTGCAACATCCTGCGCTCTGCAGACGTAAACACAATGGAAAGTGAAAGGCCAGGATAAAACAACCACGTCTAGCCTACGGTGCGTGCGTGTGTTTACCTCCAGTGTGGGAGACCACAGCAAGCACCATGTCGTCTTCTGACCTGTCCATCTTCAGTCTCACGATTCTTAGCAGCTCGTGGGCCTCCAGCGAGGGATGCGTGTGGACGCTCAGGTAGGAGTCGGCGCTTACGTAAACGCAGCAAATAACTGGGAGATGCGCGGAGCGCGACAAAGAGGCGTGAGCTTACATCTGCTGCATTTTTTTTTCCCCCAATTGAACCCCCCCAAATCCAGACCGCGGTGCATTTCAAAATGTCATTCTGCAAAACTGAAAAGTCCATAAGAGCGAGTGACTCTTACCTTCTCTCGTCTCACATTGCGGAGTGCGAAGTTGCAAACAGTTTTCCTTCAAACTCAACTGCTGGTGCATTGGTTTGCTCTGGCGGAGAACACAGCAATCATGTTCTGTAGCTTTGACTCACAGTTGTGACGGCGGAGGGAAAAAAAAAAAAAAAAGGATTGTCCTTATTGAACGGCGGCACGGTATTCCTGTTACCTTTTGCGTTGGCGGACAGTCATCCACCGTGCTGCAATGAAAGCCCGCAAGCAGTGAGGAAAGCAGGACGCCGCACAACGAAAACGCGCTTGTCAGTCCAAGCGAGCGCATACGATTGCACTTACTGTCTGCGACGCAGAAGCTTCTGGAACTCTTTGAGGTCTTTCTCGAGCGTCGGGAACTCGTAGAGATCTTCGAGCACGCACCTGTACAGAGTCTAACAGAGCACGACTGTTAAATAACTGTCAGATCACGGTTTGAGAAGTAGTCACGGGAATGGTTTTGGACCTGTTGATGCAGCCGGTGACTGATTTAGAAGAAGAATGACAACATAGCATAGCAAACATCGAAATAACATTGTCGCTGGAAGTCTCGTATGCCCAAATATGGTCAATTTGTTTTATGGTGTGTCCCCCATGTTGTTTGTATTTTAATGCATTATTAAACAATTTAAGGTGATTAAAAAAAAAAAAGCTTGAGGAGAAAACTACTTAACTCATTCACTCCCAAAGACGTTTTTAAACGTCTTTTCAGACTTGGTCTAGAATTGGCTGCTACTGAATGAGTTTTAACTGTCTTGAAATTTCAACTGTTTCATAAGTCTTGTAAAACTCCGCCTCTTTCCTCACTCTGCGGGAGCCGCGTGGCATTATGCTGCCTCGAGATTGCAAGTTTTCAATGTTTCCAGTCAAGACTGCTGGTGCAGAAGGCAAGTGGTTCGCCGGGAAGGTAAAAAGCCTGCGGATTCATTAAATTATTATTTTTTTAAACACATGGGTGAATATTAAATATCAGTCGTGGTTTAAGTGTACATGGAGCAGCATCATTAACTCTCACGAGACGCGACTCATGCATGCAAACACCTGCTTGTCATTGTCATTGACCCACCAAAGGCTCCTCCCGCTCCTAGTTGAAGTCTTATTTCTCTGTTGCTAGGCAACTATCGCCCTGGTTGCACACTGTACGAGATTATACCCATGCCAACCCTCACGGCTTTGGTTTCCGTAGCAACCCAGCCGAAGCCGTCAGGTTACACAGGGACAAAAAAAAAAAAAAAAACAGGATTTTGGCAAGAGTGTGCCCTTGTTTTAACCAAACGTGTAGCTATTCGCAGACGGGATGATCGTCCACACGCGGGCGTCTTTCAGATTCTCTGGCATGCGCTGCGCGTGTACATTTCTGCGCAGCCGGATGAAATACGAAAAAAAAAAAAAATAAACGATTTTGGCAAGAGTGTGCCCTTGTTTTAACCGAACGTGTGGCTATTCGCAGACGGGATGATCGTCCACACGCGGGCGTCTTTCAGATTCTCTGGCATGCGCTGCGCGTGTACATTTCTGCGCAGCCGGATGAAATATGAAAACCATCATCATTTTTACAGAAGCTTTGGCGTTTAATCCTCCCGTCTCCGCCACTTTGTTGCCCTGCGGCACTTGCGGATGACAACCTAATTTCAGAAGAACAATGCAGGTGAAGATAAATGAAACTGGAGTTCAATGTGATATTGAAGGAAGAAAAAAAAAAAGAAGAGCTCTGGGGGGGCTGGAGTGGCGGGCACAGAGTGATACGCAAGAGCACGTACCTTCATGAAACCCCGAACATGCTCCTCCTCCTTGAGGAAGTCCTTGTAGAGTCGGCTCCAGTGGGAGACCAATTGCAGGACCTTGCGCTTCCTGAAGAGGGTATCCTTTCCCTCCTCCTGGCCCCTGCTGCGCACGCTGCTATAGGTGAGAGCAGTCAAGGAGACGGCAAACGACGCGTGACGAGACTTTTCGTAACCTGGACGGATGTGTTCCGATTTTGTCCGCCTTTGTCATGAAGGATATTGTCCCAGCAGAGCTTGACAGAGGTCAGACGTGGACATGAACACCAGGTAGGTTAACAGGAAGTCGTCCAACAGCATTTCTGTAGCAGGGCAAAGGTCTCATCAGCCGCGTGCACATGAATACACTCTTTGAAGGCTTATCTTTTAGAATGGCAGAGTAAAAAATGAACACTCACTCAACCAGTCTTTCATGACTTACACTCTTTACTATCAGAAACGTATCACGTTATTATCCTCGGTTCTGACTGACACTCATTCATTGATCGTTTTATTTTACTCGACTCGCCACTCGAAGGGAAATTATCCCACACGCGCTTGCTAATTTACGGTGACAGACAGACACGCAGATCCGATCCGCCAACACGTACAAACAAAAGTCTTTCGCGGATGCAGCCAAGGGAAATATGTCAGAGTGAGGACATGATCACATGTCATCCCATTTTAAGAGCTAATTGCTTTGGCTTTCTGGTCTGTGCTGGAGGACTCCAGGTGGGGTTATGTAAGAAAGGCTTGGCGCGAATGCACGCATATGAACCTTGGGGGGGGAGTTAAAGATTGCCACGAGGGTATTTTGTGTGAAATCCTTCCAAGTGATGGTTGGCTTGAGCAAGCAACACCTTTTGCAGAATCAACGGGACTTGTTTGGCTCCACGTTAACGTGCCTCTCAAAGAATAAAGGAATTTTGCATTCTGTGACATATTGGCATCATGGGTTGGCAAGTGGCTCAAAGCGGAATATAAAGAGCCCTTGAGAGAGCCCTTGAGAGAGAGAGAGAGAGAGAGAGAGAGAGAGAGAGAGAGAGAGAGAGAGATGTAATGAGTAATTGCTGGCAGCAGTGTACAAAAGCCTGCGTGCGTCAAGAATATTCGCCCCGGAAAACGTACGACCCAAATATTGTTCTGTCGGGCTCGGAGTGAAGAAATCCATTCTAGACAACGGAGCAAAGGGTCTTTCCATCAATAAGTGATGAGAGATGACTTAGGATTCAAACGCCGCCGCCGCCGCTGCCTTCACATTGTGTCCGAAGTACGTTGATGCAGCCACACAAAGTACACGGCGAGATGGGCGGTGCGGAAGAGGCTCCTGCGTCACAACTAGACACTGAAGGATTGAAATACAGTATCTGGATTTATTTTTGAGGTTTAGAGCTTACAATGGCACTTTGCAGTAAGCTTTGGGTCATTGTCCATCTGCACTGTGAAGCACCATCCAATGACTTCTCAAGATAAGATATCCTTTATTTTACATTCTGCTACTTTTGACAGCAGGCACATCATCACCAGCTCCAATGTGTGTCACGTGCCATTTATGGACTGTCCGAAGTACGTTGATGCAGCCACACAAAGTACACGGCGAGATGGGCGGTGCGGAAGAGGCTCCTGCGTCACAACTAGACACTGAAGGATTGAAATACAGTATCTGGATTTATTTTTGAGGTTTAGAGCTTACAATGGCACTTTGCAGTAAGCTTTGGGTCATTGTCCATCTGCACTGTGAAGCACCATCCAATGACTTCTCAAGATAAGATATCCTTTATTTTACATTCTGCTACTTTTGACAGCAGGCACATCATCACCAGCTCCAATGTGTGTCACGTGCCATTTATGGACCTGACGGTATGTCAATTAAATAATGACAAATAAATCAGGTATGCAAGTGAGCTTTTCTAGATGAATCAAGATTTTGGTTCAGCAACAGGTGGCGAAATCTGGACCGCACAAGCGAGTCAAGAGGTCAAACTGAAAACACAAATAAATAAATACATCTCTCCCCCCCAAAACTCATGTGCCAGAAAAAAAAAAGCAAAGACATTTTTGAAATCAGTGTCAAAATACATTTAGGGACACATAAAGTCATCTGTGACTAAACTTTGCTGGTGATCAGTGTTATTTCTCGAGCTAGCGAGCTAGCTAACCAAAGTGATTTCTCATTGTCTTCTCCTCGGGCAATTATATTCTCCTCCGACGAGCCTCCTGGGACGCTTGCCCACTGTACACTCTCTGGGATGATAAATATCCATTTCTTTCAACAACATATGTCCTCTACATTTGCCTGCTGGCACACAAAGTCAAAAACATTCACTCATTGACAACAATATTTCTCTCACGCGCACACACAAGCGAATAACTTATCCAGCTGCGACCTTGGGGGACTTTTATCTCTCGTGAGAGGCGGAGAATGGTAAAATTAAGTAAAATTGAGAGTTGTTTTTCATCATTTTGTGGCTTTATTCTAGTGGACCTTATAATCGGTACACACTTCATGCCGATCAATATACTTTGAGAACATCTGCATAATTTTTTTGGTCAAATATGTTCTGCATATTTTTGCACCTTAATCATGCAGAGATGTTATTAATATCAAGGTTGATGGGGAATGAGAACAAACACCCTCGCTTGGTGTGGGCGACGCTGGCATTGATGAGCCTGTTGAATAATGACGACGATCATTGCAGTACCGATTTAAGCGTGGCATAGATTTGTCGAGGATAGTGAAAGAGCGTGTTCGAAGGTCCCATGTTGTAATCCAACAGTATTTCCATCCGGCATTGTGAATATCATAAAAGATTGCAAGAGTAGCTCGGGGTTGTTGCTAAGCCAGAAATTGAAAAAAAAAAAAAGGATTGAATAAGATACTCGGGGCACGTGTGATCATTGGAGGGTCACGGTACAAGTCCCGCTGCGAGCAAATCGAAATTGGACAGACGCTAGTCCACAATCCTGATGATGTCATCATGCCCTTGAGCAAGGCACCAACCACGAAACAGCAAGCAGATGATTTGACTGATGCGGAAATATCACGGAAAAGAAAGATCAAAGATGATGATCACTGGGATGACTTTCATAATTCTCCTTGGATGACTGGGGTGGAACTACAACATACACAGTAAAAATGTCATATCCCCTCTGGGGATCAAAATGAGTCGGTTTTGCAACTTTTGACGTGCAGAGTAAATTTCAATGATCCGCCAACGGTAGTCACTGAAAACCGCAGGTGGGGTTATTGTCTTTGCACCACTAGCCCGTCGCCAAACTCGAAGATGGAAGCACACACGCCTTGTGAGACCACAAAATTGTGTCGCAATCAACAGATTTGGAGTAAGCTTCTCAGTGATGGCGGCGATGATCAGTGATGTCATTGAAGATGGCATCGCCGCTGCCTTTGTCACAATGCGCCGCGACGCCCACGTGCATCGCCGATCAAAACGACCGTCACGCTGAGCGCTCGCCGCATCGACGCGAGCGCAGGAAAGTCAAACGCTGCGACGCTGCGAGCGGCACATCCCACCCCCCACCCCCCCCCCAAAAAAAGCGTAGGCCCATCGAGTGAGCGGCATGTCAAAAGATGATAAAAAAGAAATTAATTTTGTCCACCGGGACAAATTTCTCGCGGAAATGTTCCTGAAAGCCGAGAGGTCGGTCAAACCGCATACGACGTTTCAAGTCAACCCGTTAAAGAAAACGCATATCCTTCCAGACACGCCCACCACCATGGACCCGTCGATAGTGATGGCGAAAATTAAGGAGCCTGGTTTCGCAGATACGACCGTAGTCAAGTTAAACATGGACCCGCACGGCAAGAAGGAGGATTTGTGGGATCCCGAAGCGGAAGAGGCTCGGCAAAAATTGCTGAACAACAAGCGCATGAGAGAAGGCCTTGATGAGCAAATGAAGGAGCGGCAAAGAATAAAAGAGGAAGAGCGACGGATCAAGACGGAAGAGCAAGAGATGATCAAGTGCCTCGGCGAATTATACGAGCAGGAGCTCGAGGAGTCCGCGCACAACATGGCAGAGGCCAAGAAGAGATTATATCAAGAAATACAGGAAGATATCGCCGATAGCCGGCTGTTCCGGGAAAAAGAGGCGCACAGAGAAATGATGGAAAGCAAAAGAACCGCGGAAATACAACTCAACTTACTCGAAACGTACTGGAAAAGAAAAACGACCAAGAAAGTTTTTCCGAAGAGCGGCCGAAGTAAGAACCTGTAACCGAAGACCCAACGCGTATCCTCATCTCATCATCGTATCTGCAGAAGAGCGGCCGAAGTAAGAACCTGTAACCGAAGACAACGCGTATCCTCATCTCGTCATCGTATCTGCGCAATGGCAGAGGCGGCGGAGAAGCAGACGGCCGCTTTGTCTGAAGAAGAACTGGATGGGCCTTCAATCGTGGCTCCAACTAGCCCGTCAGTGCCAATGGGCGCCCGCCCGGAACCGCAGCATGACTTTTAAACCTGACGTGGCTAACAGGTAGAAGACAATAAAATGTCACACTCGCGTAACGGTGTGAAATGAATACCGATTTGGTGGTACCAGCATTTCCATACAGTTCTTGCATTGGTGGTGGAGACACGAGTCCAGAATCCAGTCGTGTGCTGTTTATGAATCTTCTCCGAAGCTGTTCTTGTTCACTGCCCTAATAAAAGTCTGTCTAAAAATCCCCATTTTTGATTTATTTATTTTTTCAAGCTTATTTAGCTCCAATAAGCTCGATAAATTCGTTGTCTCTTGGGTTCATCCGTTTTTATTTTTCTTTTCTAAAAAAGGGGAATTGAACTTTGCATGGTCAACGTTTGGAAATTGCGGCGGCAATGTCTGCGATCACCTCCTACCCCCCTCCCTCCCCACCCTGAGGGAGTCTTCTCACAACAGCCATCGGAGCATGTCACCTCTTGAATAGTTCTCGCGTCTACAGGCGGTGACATGGCTGAATGACTGCACACAAGCGCCTGGATGCGATGCGAGTGCTGAATAATCTCCACACGCGCACGCGCACACACACACACACACACACACACACACACACACACGAGGTTTTGTTCGAACTTGCTTGACATCCAGGATTTCAGCGCCATGAGTGGCACGTTTGGTATGTACTGCAATGTGGTTTTTAAAAATCGACTAGTCAACCGGCCCTTTCATGTGGGCAACGAGAGCCGCACCCGCATTCGTCTGTTCGTCGACACTCTGCAGACTTGTTTTGAAACGTCCTCTCGGACTAAAATCGCTCATTTTCTTGGAAAAGCAGGCACACATTTCAAACTTACCGCTCTCCGTACTCTCGGGCGCCCCTCTTTGCTCATCGAGACGCAAGTCACTCAGCAGATGCTCCAAGATCTTCAGTGGCGTCCCAGACACCACCACATACCTGTAAGACCAAAACGGATAAGAACCCTCCTCGCTCGAGCGCCAGCCGCTTCGGTCGCTCCATCCCCCGTCCACGTCAGTCTCGTCGTCGTCAATGTAACGAAAATGGGGAACGTCGAATGCGCAGGCGACGGCCTCATGATTGCCGGCTTCTTCTTCTTCGTCGTCGTCGTCATCGCTGTCATCTTCGTCCAAGTCTTCCTCTGCTTTGGCAAGAGTCGCTCGCTTGGTGGTCATCCTCGTGAACGGACACCGGAGGAGTTTGTGTGGTCATCTAAGTTTTGCGCAGCCGCGGGCGAGAGCTCGAATGTGAGGAAGGAAAAAAAAAAAACCTCTCCTTGTGCCTCTTGTCATCTAAAGATTGAGCGCATACTTTCAAAGCAATTGGGAGGGAACTGTTGCTAAACACGCACACACCCACTTACTAACCTGCGTCTGTTAATAACACTCGCTGGGTTGTGCATTTAGGCTGAGCATAGACCCCAAAAGAAAAAAAAAAAAGGACTTTCAAAAGACACGGTCATGATTTACTTTCTGGAAGAAAGCACGCCTACATAACTTTACTTGGGTAAATATGTCAATGTAAGAGGATACGCGGGAGGCGGGACCGACCTTTTGTCTTCCTCTCTGGACCCGCCCCCCGACGACGTGGGCGAGGGCCGTTCGGATGGCGACGTCAGCGACGATGTCACCCTCTGCAACACCAACACGTCGCGTCCTCGCTCCTTCAGACAAACTCGCCCGACCACCTCCTGACGAAGACAGCGGACGGAACGGAATTTTCAACAAGCCAAAAAAAAATTCATCAAAAGAAGCCGGGTGAGATTTGGACTTTTAAATTCAGGCGAAAGGAAGACGACCCCCCCCCCCCCACCCCCCCGGATTGGTCGCGATATTAATGAATTCCCTACACTGGGTAGCCCCTGTGTACATCCAAAGGATATTCCTCAAGTCATCCAAAATGGGGGAAAAAAACAATCAAGTTGTGGCGTATACGCTGCGGCGCCAACAACATGAAAGGTTTCTCCGATTCATGTTTCGGCGTTCTCGGGACAAATGCGGTGGGCGACACGTCTCTTTGAAACATGAAGCGCAACCTGATCTGGGACTGGCACCCGATGACGCCGTTACGGACGATGAAAAAGGGAGTACAATAGCGTGTGGAAAAAGGAGGCATCGTAAACAGGTGGAGCGAGGAGGATCAAAAGAAGACGTCAGGAGCGGGAGAAGAGATCAAGAAGCATCGTCTCTCCTCCAGCTGCGCGCGGCGCACTGTCAGCCCGAGGGACTGAGAGACGATCACAACTGCTCCAAAGAACCACACAGACGAGTCAATCTGCTCCTCCACAGCACAGATGCATCCGGGATATCAGGTGGTATTGCACGCGCGGTTTACTTGCGTGAACAAAAGAGCTCGGGTTCTAATTTTTAAGATGATCAGCCTCCAGGGGGCATGTTTGCAAAACAGAGAGATTGCTATGGAGTGGTTGGCAAAAGTCAAGTCGACTTTATTGTCAAATATGCTCTATGTGCAACATACAGCACGGATGAAATTTCAGAGTGCAAACGCAGGAGAGAGAGGAGCCGCCGCGGGTGCCCGCGCCGACACCAACAGAACAGGTTCACATAAAATGACAAAATGATACACCACAACACATAAGACACAGACAATCGTGTAATCTTAACCACTTTTCCTGCATACATTTTGCGGTTTGAAGCAGTTATCGATGAAAGAGGAGAGAATCAAAATGTCCTTTCACCAGTGGATCAGAGACGTCATGCTGAAAATGTGCACACGTCTGCTACAAGCGAAGTTCGAAAGCAAACAAGAAGCTGTAGCGTCCATTGACGAAAAAGAGAGATTGGCTCACATCTCCTGTGCCAATGTAAATCCGCTTCAATTCCAAGCCGCGACTCCCAGTTCCACATACACACACACACATTGTGCATTGAAAATGTAATACACTGTAAAAGTGGAATTAAACCCGCGGCACAGCATGCACTTAAAGGAGACACTTGGGCATGACTTTGATAGTTCAATGGAAGCACCCCTGCATCTCTTCCGGAACATTCCGACCTGTCAGATTTTACAGGCCTAACGTCCATTTTTTTTTCCCAGTCAAATGTCATCTATACAGACACACAAAAAAAAAAAAAAAAAAAAAAAACTTACATCTTCAATTAAACTGACTATGTTATAATGATGGGGAAAAAAACGAAACAGGATTATGTAAGTGGTGTGATTAGAAATACATTAGCAAGAGCTGTGGGAATGTGCTGCTACATTGTAGATAAAGTAGCAAATTGTTGATGTATCCGATTAGACGCGCGATTTAGATAGCCAAGAACAACAGGAGAAAGCCCAGAATGGAGAAGTGAACACGCACACGAAAACATACGATCAAAAGAAAGTGTGGCAAAGCTTAAACCGGTCATGCGATGTGTACTTGTATCACAAGAAAACACACCCAAAATAATTAGAGGGGCGCCAGATAAGAGCACAAATTTAGGAAATTGTGTAAGGCACAGAAAGCGGCAAAAAAAAACATATCGAGATACAAAGTAGGAAGTTGAAAGGCTGCGTGTGTGGGGTGATGGCGTGTTATGTAACACGGATTAAAGAAAAGAGAATGGAAAGTGGGAAAGCAAACAAAACCAAAAACTTGTCAGGTGGAGAAGACAGCGCTTAAATCCAGATCAAATATTTTATGAATACTGAAACAGAAACAAAAACAAACCAACAAAAATACATGTTGGATGCCCAAGTATGTCACTGGGCGCCATTTTCTCCAATAATAAAACGTGGACAACTGACATGGAGGAAAACACTAACAATCCAGAGTTCTCAGCCTTTACACGCAATTATCTTCAAACATCCATAAAGTATTGACAAGCAAATAATCTCTGAATTGACTCGACAGGGTTTTTAATATCTACTCGAAATTCAAAATGTTTATTCTTTCGGAACAGGAAATGGGACTTTTTTAATTTGTCCTTGGCTAACAGGTGCGTCAGCCTTTTTCCCTTCCTTCAATTCAACCATCTGAACATCCTTCACTCTCCCCAACCTTCCTCACTCTCTCTCCTTTTGTCATTCCCCCGAAACTCATTTTCGCTTTCCTCTCTCTTCAGTGGGTTCAAGCCAGGTCTGCCTCTGCATCTGCCTTTCGAGCGGGCAGTCTCAACGCCCCCCCCCCCCCGAGATTTGGATTTGGGAACAGCGGGCCGGAGACGAAACAGCATGCACCTGCTATGTCGCACGCAGGGTCACGCACGCAGAAGATGACGTACGGTGCAGGGGAAAGGCGGGCTTGGCCCCTCACGGAAAGCCAAAGAGGAAGCACTCTCTGCTCCCGGCCAATTCATGCCGGTATGTGTGCGTGCGTGTCGGCATAGTCATAATCTGTGTTGTGATAGCTCGAAGGCCTACTTCCTGGAAATGATGGATAGGAAAAAATGAAATCCCAATACATTTGGGCAAGCAGTTTGCACAGCCGCGGCAAGCGTTGACTGACACATCCCCTCCATGAAGTGAAAGACTGGCAATGCACTGTAAGGACCTGCCAATGCATTCTATGCGATTGTTACCTTCCGGGACGGAATGGCGTCTGAATGAAATGTATGAAGTCAAATTGGTGTTCACTGAATCGAAGGCAGCGATGCATGCAATCCACAACACGGACCGCATGAATCATATCGCTATGGCAACAGACGGTACTGCTTCGTCAGGGCTCGGCCGTCACGGGAAGAGAAAGTAAAATCAAGTCACTATGACAACCTTAGTCAAAGGAAAGCGGTCTTTATCGCGAGCCAAGGTTGGTTTGGGCGCTGCACCGTCTAACAACTCTCTCATCGCTGAGATTCTGTTTCATATCCAAGTACGGCCCCTTTGATGTGCCGCCCTCTTATTTCATGAATATTTCAAAGCATCGCATTCCGCCAGTGTGGTACCAAAGTATATTTGCCTCAAGTGAGTCGAGTACCATCATGCTGGAATCCATTTTTAGCTTATGTTCCAGGAAATGACTTTTTTTTTCCCCCAATTACAAATCTTCAAAAAAAAAAAAAAAAAAAGTGAAAAATCAAATGGGGACTAAAATCAAAAGAAAATATTTTCAGGTGTCAGTTGTTGTTGCTTTGCCATAAAAGGAAAAGATGCTGACACAACTCAATATAACAGCTCGTTTACTGTCCAGGAAGCAGCTTTCCAGAGCCCAGCAAATATGGTGCCTTGCTCAAGGGCACAATAGCCCTGCGTGCCAATGCCAGTTAAGGGAGTCAAACGTTAGGTCGGCGGCAATATGCGCTTTCTGCATTATCGGTTGTTGTCAATATTTGCCGTTGCTTGAAAGTAGACTCGTGCCCATTTGATCACGTGATTGGAAATCGGGGTCGATCACTTAATCTTCAGGTGTTCAGTTGTTGTTGCTTTGCCATAAAAGGAAAAGATGCTGACACAACTCAATACAACAGCTCGTTTACTGTCCAGGAGGCAGCTTTCCAGAGCCCAGTAAATATGGTGCCTTGCTCAAGGGCACAATAGCCCGGCGTGCCAATGCCGGTTAAGGGAGTCAAACGTTAGGTCGGCGGCAATATGCGCTCTCTGCATTATCGGTTGTTGTCAATATTTGCCTTTGCTTGAAAGTAGACTCGTGCCCATTTGATCACATGATTGGAAATCGGGGTCGATCACTTAATTTGCCATAAAAGGAAAAGATGCTGACACAACTCAATATAACAGCTCGTTTACTGTCCAGGAAGCAGCTTTCCAGAGCCCAGCAAATATGGTGCCTTGCTCAAGGGCACAATAGCCCTGCGTGCCAATGCCAGTTAAGGGAGTCAAACGTTAGGTCGGCGGCAATATGCGCTTTCTGCATTATCGGTTGTTGTCAATATTTGCCGTTGCTTGAAAGTAGACTCGTGCCCATTTGATCACGTGATTGGAAATCGGGGTCGATCACTTAATCTTCAGGTGTTCCATTATCGGGTGAATAATACCCGATTTTCTTTATTTTTTTAAAAAGTCCATTGGAAGGTGTGCTCTCCCTCACACACTTGCGGGATCCAAACCGGCTAAATCAATCCCTGAGACAGTTTCCGATTTGATGGCACCTTTTGCACTTGCATGTGATCCCGAGGCTGGGCGTCATCAAATGGCCAGGGCGTCTGATGTGACGTGTGGCAGATGCCGAAAACGCACACGCCGTTACAGAGGGCGCAAGCCGACTTCCTTTCGTGTTGTGAGTGTGAGTGGGGATGGTTGGTCGTCTGTTTGCGCCCTGCGATTGGCTGGCAACCGGTTCAGGGTGTCCCCTGCCTACTGCCCCTAAGACGCCTGGGATAGGGTCCAGCACCCCCCGCGACCCTTGTGAGGATAAGCGGATGGGGAACTGATATACAATTAAAAACTCGATCTCGACTCAAGCTCATGGAAGGAAGACCCCCCCCCCCCCCAAACTGCATTTTGGGGACAGATCTGGATAACAGGCTAAGATTCAAAACATGTGACACAGGCCGGACAAAACAGCCCAAAAAGGGATCCGAATTCAAAGATTTGTTTTGAAATAAAATGCTTGAAAAGATTGCAAGAACTATCACCCCCCGCGACCCTTGTGAGGATAAGCGGATGGGCTAAGATTCAAAACGTGACACAGGCCGGACAAAACGGCCCAAAAAGGGATCCGAATTCAGAGATTTGTTTTGAAATAAAATGCTTGAAAAGAATTGCAAGAACTACGTGGCACTGAGTTGCGTCGATTCCAGTCACAGTGCACTCTACTCATGACATTCAAGTCACCATCTGGAAACGTCGCTGCTTCGAAATGACAACAATCGCGTGCGTCAGCTTCACCAAAAGTGACCTAAGCGTGCCATTGCGAGCAATCCTACCCTACATGATCTCAATCACTGGCATGTGACGCATGCTCGACTCACCGCCTGGCTCCTGTCCGGTAACCGGTAGTTGTGGTTCTGCAGCAGCCGGCAGCCATCCTTGGCCAGACGTTGGACGGCCTCAAAGCCCAGTCGGCTGGTCAGCTCCTCACGGCCACACACGGTCCCGTTGCCGCCGCCGCCGTTGCCTCCACCGCTTCGCAGAGCGCACGAGCCGCCCAGCTGCAACACGGGGGGCATGAACACATATCTCAACCCACAGTCCCAAGACATGACGGAGAGAGTCCGACTTTGCTGGTGGGATGTACGCTCAGTGTATTGGTCCGACGTGAAAAGTTATGCCTGATCCCGAAGTCTGCGTTAACTTTCATTAAGCCCGTGTGAGGAAAAAGAGAGGCAAAAAAAAAAAAAAAAAAGTCATCCAGGGACTCTTTATCTCTGGTCTCTAAAGCCTCATTATCCCAAATCGGATTCATTCTACATTATACTCTGTAATTCCCTCTATCTGTTGCATTTCTTTCTTTGTCTCCATGTCAGCAGATCTGGCGGAGAAAGAGCGAATGTGAGTGATTATCAGCCTAAGTGGGCGGGAGTGTGTGTGTGTGTGTGTGTGTGTGTGTGTGTGTGTGTGTGTGTGTATATTGGCTTGTGCGTCCCTCTGCTCTAATCAGGATTTAGAAAGTTTTAACCGTGTTAGCCTTGCTGAACGAAGAGCAAAGTGCATCATTGGGAGTTTGCGGGGGGGGGGCTCGAGTATGAAAGGAGATCGAGATTAAAAGTATGCAGGGGGAAGTCATGAGCAATGTCGGCAAATGATGGGGAAAAAAAATGCCTGTGTTGTGTGTCATTATCACTCGTGGCAGGTAGATTTTTTTTTTTTTTTTTGAGGGACAGGAGGAGGGGATTTTTAATTTCCTCAAGAGTTAAGTGACCACTTCCTGTGTGCTTGACTATCCCGTCGTGGCGTATAATCGTGGAGGCTCGCAAGTTGAAGGCATCACTCCCACACATTCTGTTTACTAGAAAAACACCCTCGACCGGCGCTCATCTGGGGGAAGGCCTGATAACACACAAACACACACACACACACACACACACACACACACACACACACATACACACACACAAAGCCCAGGAAGTGTTTGTTTGCAGTGTGTGTCACACTTGTTTCTCGATCCCCCCCTTTGTGTTGATACGTTTTTGAAAACACCCCCCACGGGAATGAAGTTACGGACATCCGCTATTTTTGCACCATTTTGTACTTGTGCTTGTGTGTATGATGTTTAGGCAAAAACAAAAATATACAGACGGGTTATTTGACGGTCAAGCTCGCCCGAGACTTTAATGAGGACGGGGGGGAATGAGGAGAAAATGGATTGCTGTTTTACCGGGCTGGACTCCGCAATCGGTGAGTGGACGTCCTGCTGGCTTGTCTCTGGCATGTCAGAGTCCTGCTCTGATACTGCAAACAGAGACAGAAGTCGGGTAACATCTTTTTGTTTTTTTTTTTTTTTTGCAAAGGTGTGTTGTCCCAATCGACTCTGGCTGCATGTTTACTCACAAGCTTTGCGCGTTTTTCGGGCAAGAGCAGCAGCCAACTCACTTTGTACCTAATGGAAATGGGGTGGAAAGAAAAAAAAATTGCACAGTGTATCATTCCATACAGTGCGTTTTTTTTTTTTTGTTTTTTTTGCGCACAGATATTGACGTACTGTTGACGTGAGCCTTTCTAGCGCTTTCATCTGGAGGATCTCGCTGCAGACATCCCGGTTTCCCTCAGAGTCCTCCTCTGACCTTGGAGAGACACAAAAACAGCTCCACTTATTTCCTGGTAGTCTGATCCAAAGACTGAGAGAGCGCCACAGAAAGAATAGCTCCCTGTTTGATATATCTCGAGCAACGCAAAACTGCTTGCATCACTGATGGAGGATGAGCACGACTGCCTCTGGCAACACCTCGCTGTTTATCATCAAAGATGCTGCAAGGTGCAGTCATGTTCCACGATGTAGCGCATGCACAAATCTCATTCGAAATAAAAGAGTACGAGCGTAAAAGTCACAAATCTTCCTGTTTTCAGCGTGTTTCATAAATGAAAAGTAGCCCTCCCATCATTCGATTTTTTTCCCTTTTTTTGGGGGGGGTGGGGGGGTGTCTGAATGTGCCGCTTGATTGAATGGTGTCTGTTTCGTAGGCTTACAGCTCACCTGCCACCTTGATGAAGACAAGCTACCGTATTTTTCCGCACTATAAGGCGTACCGAAAAGTCTTCCATTTTCTTAAAAGCTCACAGCGCGCCTTAAAATGAGGTGCGCCTTGTGTACGGTCATTACGGTAATATGTCGACCCCCAAGATGGCTCCTTGCTGGAGACATGCTTACAATGTTATCACTTTTTTCAATGAAACTACGAAAATTGAAAATAATGCCTCAAAATAGAAAATCAAGCGAGGAAATCACAAAATAAATGATCTAGGCCCCCTATACAATTAATTTTGGCATTTCCTCGTTTGTGAGCCTCGCGCAAAGACCGGTGATGACATTTGCGAGGCCTGGATGAGAACATCGAAACGAATTTGCAATTGTCAGCTCATCTCAGAGATCGTGTTTTCCAAAACAACGACTGACGTTGTGCCCCACACCAGTAAAGTTTTTCTAGACAGCCAGGTGGAGGACGTCAAGCGGCAGGGTGTGTGTGCGCGGTGGACAGGCAGCAGGTGCCAGCGGAGCAAAAAATAAAAAAATGCAGCAATCAAAGAGAAACGGGAGTCAAAAGCGCCAGACCGTATGAGAATGTCGAATACGTAACCGCATCTGCACAAATTATTTGGGCCAATAGTTGGGATAAAAGGAGTCGTTCCATTCCGGTGTATGCACACTTTTTTCTAATGTTCCTATATTTTCGAGGCCAGTGTATTAGGGTGCGGGGGGGGGGGGGGGGTTTGACTCAAAAGAAAAAAAATAGAGTTTTTATCTTGACTGTCCCCTTTCAACAATTTTCTTTGTGTTGAAGAGCACCTAATTGTCTACAAATCGTCGAGGTTGACTGTACGCTTCTCAGGATGCCCTAACGGCACCTTTTCAGACTGGCACAGATGAAAAAAAACTGATGGGGGGGGGGGGTTTAAAATGCCACATATGCGACTTTTGCTCATTTATCCGAGTGACAGATTGAGTTCAGCGCCACCCTCGGCAGGAATCCCACACACCGTAAAAAAAAAAAAAAAAAAGGCACAGCAAAGAACTTTAGCTGACACCCGCTGGATGCGGAGGTGCGTGCACAAGCGCGCTGAGGATTTACACCTCCGTAAAGGGATTTGGATCCGTGCTGGAATTAGAGGAAGATATTGGAGAACGTGTGAGGGGAATATACCGGATGTCGCATGAGCAGTCGTGCACGGGACATCCACCAACTCAAGTTTGTTTGTTTTGTTTTTTTTTTTTCTCAAAGTGAACATCTTTCCTTTTCTGTAGCTTGTCCCAGAAAGGACACCCTGGTCTGGTTGCCACTTGGAAAGCGTGATGATAACCTTGCCGAGGGGGAAATTCAACTTAGGACTGAAAAGTGTCTGCCTGCTCGCAATCACACAATGTCAGCAATACAATTCAGTTAACATCAATTCCATTTCATCAGTTGAACCGGGCAGGCAGAAATGAAAGAAAAAAAAAAAACGCAGCTCGTATTTATTGCCGCAAACTAGTCATTTGAGTGGGAAAATGTTGACAATATGAATGACTGACATTTATGGCAATCTTGAAGTTGGGGTTCCATAAAAGGGAGAACTGTTGTGCAACCATTTCTTTTCCCCTATTTTCTTTTTGTTTTCTTAACAGTGCAACGCGATGTAAACACCTTCGTGTTCCCTCCTGGGCATCTATTCAAAGGGTGAATATTTTCAACTTTGTTTATTTTCTCTTTTATGATACGCTGGTGAACCTCTCGACTGGAAAAAAAGACATCCCCTGCACGGTTAATAACAGTAGTTTGCGTCTGGGGGGGGGTGACATAAATCACTTGTGCCGTTTGTTTTGCATTCCGTTCTGTCGCCGCGACCCTCCAATTTGAAAGGCATCAATAGGCCAACATCAGAGACTTGGCAGAGCACCAAATTGACGTCTACGTGCGAGCGAGCGGGAGCTGTGGTTCAGATCAATGGAGACGCTCGTGGGGTTGCCAAGACTCTGAGTGATGGAAAACACAAATGCAACATTCTTGCCAACTCCAAACGTCATTGATTGAACCTATTAGCTTTGAGCTGAGACTTACGGGCTGTCGGTTCTGTCCGCAGAGCGAAACTGAACATACGGGGCAAGTTGTAGGAGGAGCCTAACAGCCTCTGGCCATTCCCCTTCGTTGGCACGAAACTCACAGGAGGTCGAGTCGCACTCCTCAAAACTGAACTGGTAGTAAGTGTTGGCGTCCGAGAAGACGACTCGCTGGTCCACTGGCGAGACAAGACAGCGTCTCATTGCGATGGTACGGAAGCAATGATGACATGACAAAATATTCTTGGCTAGCATGGATCACGTGAGCAGATGACAAAATGGAGTTTGGGGATTTACCGGACAGGAGGACGCCCAGTTCCAGCAGCACCTGCCAGACGCGCACGGCGGTGGTCCGGCAACGCACGTACACACATTGCTCGCACAGCCACTGCACCAGCTCCACGCCCACATAACTGCGCCTGTCAAATACATGAGATGTTCATTTTGCGTGCGAGCAAAAAGAAAAAAAAAAAAGGGCGCCAGTGATGCATACCGTACGGCATTGTATCTATTTTATTTTTTATATTTTGCATACACTGCAAAACTCCGTTATCTTACTGCATGCACAGCTTGACTGTCAGGTCAGGACGGGGAACTACTCTGACTGGTTAATCAGCGGTTACGCTTCATCACACACATTGATCGATGCCAAAGGAGACATACAAACAAACAAAAAACAAAAACACAGAGACAGTCAAGTGTACCGTATGATTCTGGCTAGGTGTATCTTGTCTTTAGCTGGGTATGGTCCATGGGAAAGGAAACCGTTTCTGACAGCCCGGCCAGCACAGGGGAAACTCTGGGAGCATGACTGAGACACGTGCAAAAACAAAACAAAACAAATAAACAACAAGAGGAATAGTAGAGCAAAGTTTTAAAACGTCATAAAAAGAAGCTAAATGCACAAATACACTTTGTTCAAGTATTATTAACGAGCTCCTTATATTTGCGTATTGGAAACGACCAATGAAAACACGTTTTGTATTTTATGTTTAACTTTGTCAGTGCGGTGGAGTTTGGCACATCTGCCTCATGATCGGGAGATCCCGGTTTGAATCTCTTGAGGAATATCTCGGTGATTTTCCGCCACATCCCAAACACATTCTTCTTTGTGATTGCTCAAAAGTAACTCCGCGAAGAAGCAATGGTAAATGTGGGGCAAATTTAATGAAGAATCTTTCATCTTGGAGACTTTGGAATTAAAGTTCTTATCATATTCGACCCTCGGAGAAAAGAGGATGTTTATTTTAGCGTATTAAGGTTTTTTTTTTCTGAGCTGTAAAACAGAATCCCCGATAGTGCTTGACGCAGCGAAGTGACGCCTGGATTCAGTCAAACTCAAACAAGCAGACGCTACACGGTAAGTCTGGCGAGGTGCTGCGGCAATCGAGCTGCCTGTAGGCCAAAATTAGTTTGAGTGCATCCAGATTTGACATATGATGACAGTTTAGCGCTTTGCTTTGGTTGAACCGCTTTTTTATTATTTTTTTTATCCTTTCAGGTTTCCGATCGGCTTGAGACGGAGAAAAAAAAACAACAACAAATTGACAGTAAAAGCACCAGCAGCAGCACTGACGTTTCAAAATGTCACTTTTTTTGTGCACCTTTCAAGAGTAAAAAGAAGAGAAATGTGACCGCCTCTCAAAACTCTCCCCGAGATCATTGTGCGTTTGCTGCATATATATATATAAACGGCCTAAAATGACCCCCCCCCCCGAGATGAAAATCCACACTGAGCTCATCTGTATTGAGGCTAAACAAACATACCGTCGCCTTGTCGCGAAAACGAAAGAGATGACATCATCATCCGTGTGCGCTCACCTTATTTACTGTCGGGCCTGCACTCGGTCCAGGGATCGTGTCAGGTGATTGCTGTTAAAAAAAAAAGAAAAAAAAAAAAACACACACACACACAGCCATGAGATCTTCCACACACGTGCACGCACGGACATGCGCACGCGTAAATACACAAAATAAACACAACCCCAACCGGTGAAAGACCAGTTTGGCAATCCCGAGCACAATTAGCCACCGCGCGTACGATTCAATAGCCGCAACAACCGCCTCTCATTCATTCACGTGATTCATTGACTTGACCTTAAGAGGGCGGTCTTGTGCGAGCGCCGAGCAGGACGATTTACCTGATTTCAAGTCAGGGGAAATATGACACACGTTTTCTCTCTCACCACTACAAGGGCACTGTGATCACCGTTCTTAATAGCGAGTACCATGACACCAGGTTGTAAAGCCGTTGCCCCCGGGCACACCCAAACTACCTCCTACTTCTCCTACCAGGAAATAGGCTCTTAATCTTTATGGATTAGTATGGCGGCAGCGGAGTTTATTGACACACCCGAAGTGAAAAGCTGGTCATAAAACTGATTAAAATGACTTACGACGGGTAAAACGACTGCGGAATTGGCAGTAAATGAAAGAAAAAGGTTCAAAGACCCTCTCCAAGTGAGTTCTGAGATTTTGTGGAGCACCCGCTGTGCTCCTGTGAGATAATTCACCAGTTCTCCTGGAAAACTGGAAGTAATTACAAAACCTGGATGTCGACTACACGTCTACATCAAGAATATGTCGAAATCCAGATGATGTGAAGCCACTGGACACGATAAAATTGAGTAAATTCAACACTGCATTTTTTTTTGGGGGGGGGTGATTATTTTTTATCAAATGGCGTACGTATGTGAAGTATCTCTTTCAGTGACTATATTTTCACGAATCGAACACACAGTACATACGTGTAGGCATAAGAAAGATGCTAGACAAAGTCGCATCCATCTTTTTTTTTTTTTCAAGTTGCCCAAGTGGTATTTGATTGACAGTTGACAGTTGAACAGGGTGTTGGTTTCAGCGCGTTCAGCGAGATGACACGAAATGAGTGACATTTTATGTATTGGGTGCTTTGTTTTTTTTGGGTTTTTTTTAATGATTGAAATTTGGCAGGGTTCTTAACACCCTGTCGTGTGTCAAATACAGAAGCGGGAGGTAGCAGCCTCCTTCCTCTCTCGCCTTCAGCCCTCATTATTATTCTAGTGGTTATACACTAAGTTGTCATACACTGGAGTTTCCCCGCCGCAGCATCATGTTTGCGGTGGGCAGTATTAAAAAAAAAAAAAAAAAAGAGCGACACTGTGGACAGTGGAGCGCTTTAAATGGCATCATCATGTTTTAAACATGCTTGTCTTGACACATGTATGCATCATTTCGTTCATCACAGTAGAATTCCCAATTTTAGAACATCACAGCTCAGCTTATTTTTTTTTTTTCATTTATTTATTTTTTTAAATGTGATCAGTCAAAACAAATGAGACGACCCGACCGTGTCCTACACGAATGTCAAGCAGCATGGCTCACAAAGTTGTGGGTTGGAAAACCGTCGTAGCTGACGAACGCCCAGATGATGACAATATGCCGTCGTGGAAAGACGAGTGCACACGCATTCGCGCACGGGGGGGAGGAGAAAGAGAGGATACAGTAGCACGCGCTCGCTAAAGTCGATGAAACACACAAGACACGGGGTGGGGGGGGGTGTGAATGTGACAGATGGAGAGGGAGCGAAACGAGCTGCGGAGGGATCATTTTAATTATGTTCATTAAAAAGAGAAACGTGGCCGAACACGATGGAGACGGACGGGGAAAGCGAGACGGAGGTGGAGGGAGACAAATGCGCGAAAATCACAACAGTGACTTCACATCCACTTGAGAGAAATTACGATACGCAATGGATGTTTCGCGACACGACTGGAGGAATTAAAACAAGCAAACCAATTGTCACAAAACTCCGTCGACCAGGAATCATTTTCGGAGGGACACATTTTCATTTTCACTAACTTTTTACGACTAATCGTTTCCATAATGGGTTCAAATTAGAAATTTGAAAGGAAACTGTTTGAAACGTGACGTAACAATACCATCAAACTACAGCGGTGACCCGTCGTGACTTTTGTCGCGATACAAGCCGATTGGAAAAAAAAGCTTCAAGCTGTTTAATGCCACCCCCAGTTTAAGATTCCCGTCAAACAAAACAGCAAACAAAGAAAATGACACGCTGGGTATTCAGAAGTCCATTTAGCGTACGCTAACAAACAGTGCGCAACGCCATAGGTGGGACTAGCAAAGAGCAGGCTTGTGTGGCGGTAAAAACAAACATTCCAATACATCCGAAGAATATAATAATTCTCACAGACACGTTTTCTTTATCCTCTGTGAAAAACGACGAATATTGCTGCAGGTTTCTGAATGGCTTCCAGTTGTGAAACTCTCATTTCTGCCTGCAAAGTTTGTGTGACACAAGAGGCCAAATCGCGCACACAAGAAGGACCCGCATTGGATTATTATTTTTTATTTTATTTTTTTTTTTTTTTACATTTTATTCATTGATAAAAACATTAAAGTCGAATATTACAGACCACAATTTTCCTTATTGAATAATACATGACAAAATCTTTTTGTTATTTATTCGGGGTGGAGGCCTGAACAGATTCATGGCATTTCCATTGATTTCAATGGAGAAAGATGATTTGAGATACGGGGTGAGATGGAGCCCGGCAGACAGGCGAGTCACTCATTACCCCCCCCCC
>NW_017805122.1:406561-425485 GCF_001891065.2 Hippocampus comes | reverse complement strand
GGAAAGCTAAGTGGAGACATCAAAGCGCCGCGGAACGACTGCGCGCTGAGTGAGTCCCATGAGAAAATACGGACAAGCGGTTAAGAGTTGGCAGCTCGGGACAATATGGAGACTGGAAACTAGACTCAACTTCCTCAAACGAAGCCATGACTTGTTTGAAATGTAGTGAGGACTCGATTGGCCTGATTTTTGCCGAAGTGACTTGGGACCTTCTTGAAAACTTGAAGGTTTAGACTGGATGAGACTTAATTGCAACTGGCCCTCATTTTGGAGTCAGACTTGCGCCGCTGCTTTTCCTCATCGAGAGGAGCCAGCTGAGGTGGTACGGGCATCTGGTTAGAATCATCCGGCTTGGAACACCAACCTGGTGAGGTGTTCCTGGCACATCCCCGAATGGGGCCCCCGGGAGGACTTGGGACACGTTGGGCAGGGAAGGGCTCAGGCTTACCCCAGACAAGCTGGATGAAGCGGCTGGGGAGAGGAACATTTGGGCTTCCAAGCTTAATGTGCTGCCCCCCGCAATCTGACATTGCATAGGCGGATGAAAATGGATCCAATTTGCACATACGTGACTTCCTCCCACCTCCGCAAATGAGCAGTTTCACTTGGTGCGCAGTGTGACTTTCCTTTCATCAAAACCTTCATCCGAGGAAGCTTCCTCGTGGGTTAACATGAAAGACATCTCCAAGTTTGAACTTTCCCCCCCCGCATGCTTGCGAACGCGCACACTTGGCGCCGAGCAGGTGGCTCTGAGAAATACTCGCATCCATGGCTGACATGTTTAACACCCCGGGGATTTAATGCTTCTTCACGTCACTGTATTTCATGAGCCGTAATCACTCCGAAAGACTTTTTGACGACACGGTACATTTATAACACGAGTGCAAATGTTTTCTTGCGAGAAGCCCCATAATGAGTCAGCGCAAAAGGTGTGGCGTGAAGATTCCTTGATCCTCCAATTCGTGATATGCTCTCATCACAAACTAACCCTCCGCTGTTGCCTATTTTATTGCAGCTGTTGTTGCTTTGGCCTTTATTTATATTTCATATATATTTATGAAATGTAATTTTTTTTAACCAGTAGTATGAAGAAGTAAGCCTGAAGAATTTTAGGAAGAGATCTTTCAATTTCTCTGTCAGATATTGTGATTTCGAGGCAATTCACGCTTTGCTTCAAATTAAGTTCTAGACGAGAGGATTATTATTATTTATTTTTAGCTGATTAGTTAGCATGACCTGTCAACAAGTAGCAGGACACTTCTGATTGGTGAGCTTGAGCGCAAAAAAACCCAAAAACAAAACAAAAAAAAAAAACACAGCTTTGGCAATCACTTTGTCTGAAATCATTTTGACCCTATAATAAAAATTTGCTCAACCCCTCTAAGAAGGGCTAACCCTCTCCTAGAAGCTTCCAGGAGAAAACAGATTTGGACCCATGGATTGCATTCCACGGTGGACTAATCCAAAGTGTGCTGTGCTCCAAACCTGCTGTAAAACCATGAATGTATTAATCATGCTCACTGCGCAATTTGGCCTGACTGACAGACAGGAAATAAAATGTGACACTTGACCTGGGAAATCAAGTGCGTTCATCAGTAAGGTCGGCCAGAGCAAGTTAGTTGTCAACTAGGTTCAGCGTTTACCTCCGTTATACTCCATCCGAAGCTAAAACCCATTAGGATTACCCATATCAGTAATAAAAACCATACATATATTTTTTTAAAACTGTGATTCCAAAACATTTGAAATCGTACTGTCGCTCGAGCGACAGGCAAAAAAGTTGACAGCGCTGAGCTTTTTTTTTTTTACAGTACCTACACACACATCAATAATTGTGATTACTTGTTCCTTCCTCCCCGCTCGATTTTATCTCTTCATCTCTTTGTCTTCCGTCTGGTGAGTACCGATCGTTCCCAAACTGTGCTTCCCCCCACCCCCCTCACTCGTTCGTCTCTTCTCACAAACTCACCACTCGGTGACTCATTCATCCTGTACTGCACACTCAGGTCTTTGTGGTGCCGTTTTGATTCCTCCTTCTCCCCCCAAAAACACACGCCTCCATCACGGGAGCGCACATTAGTTGTCAGCCGAGAAAAGAGATGTAGGCTATAAACCGAGAGCACATGCTGACACGCTTATCTGCGCGATGACTTCAAAGTGTGTCTGGGCAAGCGAAAGAAAACGAGCGCGGCAGCAGAGCGTGAGGTCATTCTCTGCGAGGAATGGATCGCGCTCAGATTAGATTGCAAACAACGGCGGGGCCGCGCACACCCACGCGGACATTCGCACCGCTGTTGACTCCTTGACACACACACACAAGGAAAGCTAAATGGAGACATCAAAGCGCCGCGGAGCGACTGCGCGCTGAGTGAGTCCCATGAGAAAATACGGACAAGCGGTTAAGAGTTGGCAGCTCGGGACAATATGGAGACTGGAAACTAGACTCAACTTCCTCAAACGAAGCCATGACTTGTTTGAAATGTAGTGAGGACTCGATTGGCCTGATTTTTGCCGAAGTGACTTGGGACCTTCTTGAAAACTTGAAGGTTTAGACTGGATGAGACTTAATTGCAACTGGCCCTCATTTTGGAGTCAGACTTGCGCCGCTGCTTTTCCTCATCGAGAGGAGCCAGCTGAGGTGGTACGGGCATCTGGTTAGAATCATCCGGCTTGGAACACCAACCTGGTGAGGTGTTCCTGGCACATCCCCGAATGGGGCCCCCGGGAGGACTTGGGACACGTTGGGCAGGGAAGGGCTCAGGCTTACCCCAGACAAGCTGGATGAAGCGGCTGGGGAGAGGAACATTTGGGCTTCCAAGCTTAATGTGCTGCCACCGCAATCTGACATTGCATAAGCGGATGAAAATGGATCCAATTTGCACATACGTGACTTCCTCCCACCTCCGCAAATGAGCAGTTTCACTTGGTGCGCAGTGTGACTTTCCTTTCATCAAAACCTTCATCCGAGGAAGCTTCCTCGTGGGTTAACATGAAAGACATCTCCAAGTTTGAACTTTCCCCCCCCGCATGCTTGCGAACGCGCACACTTGGCGCCGAGCAGGTGGCTCTGAGAAATACTCGCATCCATGGCTGACATGTTTAACACCCCGGGGATTTAATGCTTCTTCACGTCACTGTATTTCATGAGCCGTAATCACTCCGAAAGACTTTTTGACGACACGGTACATTTATAACACGAGTGCAAATGTTTTCTTGCGAGAAGCCCCATAATGAGTCAGCGCAAAAGGTGTGGCGTGAAGATTCCTTGATCCTCCAATTCGTGATATGCTCTCATCACAAACTAACCCTCCGCTGTTGCCTATTTTATTGCAGCTGTTGTTGCTTTGGCCTTTATTTATATTTCATATATATTTATGAAATGTAATTTTTTTTAACCAGTAGTATGAAGAAGTAAGCCTGAAGAATTTTAGGAAGAGATCTTTCAATTTCTCTGTCAGATATTGTGATTTCGAGGCAATTCACGCTTTGCTTCAAATTAAGTTCTAGACGAGAGGATTATTATTATTTATTTTTAGCTGATTAGTTAGCATGACCTGTCAACAAGTAGCAGGACACTTCTGATTGGTGAGCTTGAGCGCAAAAAAACCCAAAAACAAAACAAAAAAAAAAAACACAGCTTTGGCAATCACTTTGTCTGAAATCATTTTGACCCTATAATAAAAATTTGCTCAACCCCTCTAAGAAGGGCTAACCCTCTCCTAGAAGCTTCCAGGAGAAAACAGATTTGGACCCATGGATTGCATTCCACGGTGGACTAATCCAAAGTGTGCTGTGCTCCAAACCTGCTGTAAAACCATGAATGTATTAATCATGCTCACTGCGCAATTTGGCCTGACTGACAGACAGGAAATAAAATGTGACACTTGACCTGGGAAATCAAGTGCGTTCATCAGTAAGGTCGGCCAGAGCAAGTTAGTTGTCAACTAGGTTCAGCGTTTACCTCCGTTATACTCCATCCGAAGCTAAAACCCATTAGGATTACCCATATCAGTTATAAAAACCATACATATATTTTTTGAAAACTGTGATTCCAAAACATTTGAAATCGTACTGTCGCTCGAGCGACAGGCAAAAAAGTTGACAGCGCTGAGCTTTTTTTTTTTTACAGTACCTACACACACATCAATAATTGTGATTATGATGAAGAATTACTGTAGCGGTGTAAAATAACAACACAATAAATATCAGAAATGTAGACAATATTCTGTTACAAAATAATGTTGACAAATTTTCAGACTTTTTTTTTTTTTTTTGGACACCTCAGTCACAAGTCACACACAGCTGCAGTTAGATTTCTGATTTGGCGGAACAGTCTTCAGATAAATGTTGACTAGGGATGCCCTGAAAATCCTGTCACTGAAAATTTTATGGCTTTTTCCTCAGAAAAACACACGCCTCCATCACGGGAGCGCACATTAGTTGTCAGCCGAGAAAAGAGATGTAGGCTATAAACCGAGAGCACATGCTGACACGCTTATCTGCGCGATGACTTCAAAGTGTGTCTGGGCAAGCGAACGAAAACGAGCGCACCAGCAGAGCGTGAGGTCATTCTCTGCGAGGAATGGATCGCGCTCAGATTAGATTGCAAACAACGCCGCGCCGCGCACACCCACGCGGACATTCGCGCCGCTGTTGACTCCTTGACACACACACAAGGAAAGCTAAATGGAGACATCAAAGCGCCGCGGAACGACTGCGCGCTGAGTGAGTCCCATGAGAAAATACGGACAAGCGGTTAAGAGTTGGCAGCTCGGGACAATATGGAGACTGGAAACTAGACTCAACTTCCTCAAACGAAGCCATGACTTGTTTGAAATGTAGTGAGGACTCGATTGGCCTGATTTTTGCCGAAGTGACTTGGGACCTTCTTGAAAACTTGAAGGTTTAGACTGGATGAGACTTAATTGCAACTGGCCCTCATTTTGGAGTCAGACTTGCGCCGCTGCTTTTCCTCATCGAGAGGAGCCAGCTGAGGTGGTACGGGCATCTGGTTAGAATCATCCGGCTTGGAACACCAACCTGGTGAGGTGTTCCTGGCACATCCCCGAATGGGGCCCCCGGGAGGACTCGGGACACGTTGGGCAGGGAAGGGTTCAGGCTTACCCCAGACAAGCTGGATGAAGCGGCTGGGGAGAGGAACATTTGGGCTTCCAAGCTTAATGTGCTGCCACCGCAATCTGACATTGCATAAGCGGATGAAAATGGATCCAATTTGCACATACGTGACTTCCTCCCACCTCCGCAAATGAGCAGTTTCACTTGGTGCGCAGTGTGACTTTCCTTTCATCAAAACCTTCATCCGAGGAAGCTTCCTCGTGGGTTAACATGAAAGACATCTCCAAGTTTGAACTTTCCCCCCCCGCATGCTTGCGAACGCGCACACTTGGCGCCGAGCAGGTGGCTCTGAGAAATACTCGCATCCATGGCTGACATGTTTAACACCCCGGGGATTTAATGCTTCTTCACGTCACTGTATTTCATGAGCCGTAATCACTCCGAAAGACTTTTTGACGACACGGTACATTTATAACACGAGTGCAAATGTTTTCTTGCGAGAAGCCCCATAATGAGTCAGCGCAAAAGGTGTGGCGTGAAGATTCCTTGATCCTCCAATTCGTGATATGCTCTCATCACAAACTAACCCTCCGCTGTTGCCTATTTTATTGCAGCTGTTGTTGCTTTGGCCTTTATTTATATTTCATATATATTTATGAAATGTAATTTTTTTTAACCAGTAGTATGAAGAAGTAAGCCTGAAGAATTTTAGGAAGAGATCTTTCAATTTCTCTGTCAGATATTGTGATTTTCGAGGCAATTCACGCTTTGCTTCAACTTAAGCTCTAGACGAGAGGTTTATTATTATTATTATTTATTTTTAGCTGATTAGTTAGCATGACCTGTCAACAAGTAGCAGGACACTTCTGATTGGTGAGCTTGAGTGCAAAAAAACCCAAAAACAAAACAAAAAAAAAAAACACAGCTTTGGCAATCACTTTGTCTGAAATCATTTTGACCCTATAATAAAAATTTGCTCAACCCCTCTAAGAAGGGCTAACCCTCTCCTAGAAGCTTCCAGGAGAAAACAGATTTGGACCCATGGATTGCATTCCACGGTGGACTAATCCAAAGTGTGCTGTGCTCCAAACCTGCTGTAAAACCATGAATGTATTAATCATGCTCACTGCGCAATTTGGCCTGACTGACAGACAGGAAATAAAATGTGACACTTGACCTGGGAAATCAAGTGCGTTCATCAGTAAGGTCGGCCAGAGCAAGTTAGTTGTCAACTAGGTTCAGCGTTTACCTCCGTTATACTCCATCCGAAGCTAAAACCCATTAGGATTACCCATATCAGTAATAAAAACCATACATATATTTTTTTAAAACTGTGATTCCAATATTTTTTGAAAACTGTGATTCCAAAACATTTGAAATCGTACAGTCGCTCGAGCGACAGGGAAAAAGTTGACAGCTCAGCACGCAGATTTAAAATTTTACAGTACCTACACACACATCAATAATTGTGATTATGATGAAGAATTACTGTAGCGGTGTAAAATAACAACACAATAAATATCAGAAATGTAGACAATATTCTGTTACAAAATAATGTTGACAAATTTTCAGACTTTTTTTTTTTTTTTTTGGACACTTCCGTCACAAATTTGGCGGAACAGTCTTCAGATAAATGTTGACTAGGGATGCCCTGAAAATCCTGTCACTGAAAATTTTATGGCTTTTTCCTCAGCAAAACAGGATGTTGTGATTACGCCTGCAAAAAAACTGGACAACTAACCAGTGTTCAACACCAGTCTGTGTCATTCACATTATGAAAACAAATGTGACTTCTAACGTGAATGGAATGTATCTGTGAAGTGGCACGTGCACAAAACAAGACGCCACCTTGCAGCAGTGTTTATAAAGTAAATATGGTCTTGTGTGTGTAAGTCTCGGTACAAAAATTACATACATGACATATTGGATTAAAAAAACAAAAAAAAACAAATCGGAAATGACCTGCAGGATGAACATATGAGACGACACACACACAAGGAAAGCTAAATGGAGACATCAAAGCGCCGCGGAACGACTGCGCGCTGAGTGAGTCCCATGAGAAAATACGGACAAGCGGTTAAGAGTTGGCAGCTCGGGACAATATGGAGACTGGAAACTAGACTCAACTTCCTCAAACGAAGCCATGACTTGTTTGAAATGTAGTGAGGACTCGATTGGCCTGATTTTTGCCGAAGTGACTTGGGACCTTCTTGAAAACTTGAAGGTTTAGACTGGATGAGACTTAATTGCAACTGGCCCTCATTTTGGAGTCAGACTTGCGCCGCTGCTTTTCCTCATCGAGAGGAGCCAGCTGAGGTGGTACGGGCATCTGGTTAGAATCATCCGGCTTGGAACACCAACCTGGTGAGGTGTTCCTGGCACATCCCCGAATGGGGCCCCCGGGAGGACTCGGGACACGTTGGGCAGGGAAGGGTTCAGGCTTACCCCAGACAAGCTGGATGAAGCGGCTGGGGAGAGGAACATTTGGGCTTCCAAGCTTAATGTGCTGCCACCGCAATCTGACATTGCATAAGCGGATGAAAATGGATCCAATTTGCACATACGTGACTTCCTCCCACCTCCGCAAATGAGCAGTTTCACTTGGTGCGCAGTGTGACTTTCCTTTCATCAAAACCTTCATCCGAGGAAGCTTCCTCGTGGGTTAACATGAAAGACATCTCCAAGTTTGAACTTTCCCCCCCCGCATGCTTGCGAACGCGCACACTTGGCGCCGAGCAGGTGGCTCTGAGAAATACTCGCATCCATGGCTGACATGTTTAACACCCCGGGGATTTAATGCTTCTTCACGTCACTGTATTTCATGAGCCGTAATCACTCCGAAAGACTTTTTGACGACACGGTACATTTATAACACGAGTGCAAATGTTTTCTTGCGAGAAGCCCCATAATGAGTCAGCGCAAAAGGTGTGGCGTGAAGATTCCTTGATCCTCCAATTCGTGATATGCTCTCATCACAAACTAACCCTCCGCTGTTGCCTATTTTATTGCAGCTGTTGTTGCTTTGGCCTTTATTTATATTTCATATATATTTATGAAATGTAATTTTTTTTAACCAGTAGTATGAAGAAGTAAGCCTGAAGAATTTTAGGAAGAGATCTTTCAATTTCTCTGTCAGATATTGTGATTTCGAGGCAATTCACGCTTTGCTTCAAATTAAGTTCTAGACGAGAGGATTATTATTATTTATTTTTAGCTGATTAGTTAGCATGACCTGTCAACAAGTAGCAGGACACTTCTGATTGGTGAGCTTGAGCGCAAAAAAACCCAAAAACAAAACAAAAAAAAAAAACACAGCTTTGGCAATCACTTTGTCTGAAATCATTTTGACCCTATAATAAAAATTTGCTCAACCCCTCTAAGAAGGGCTAACCCTCTCCTAGAAGCTTCCAGGAGAAAACAGATTTGGACCCATGGATTGCATTCCACGGTGGACTAATCCAAAGTGTGCTGTGCTCCAAACCTGCTGTAAAACCATGAATGTATTAATCATGCTCACTGCGCAATTTGGCCTGACTGACAGACAGGAAATAAAATGTGACACTTGACCTGGGAAATCAAGTGCGTTCATCAGTAAGGTCGGCCAGAGCAAGTTAGTTGTCAACTAGGTTCAGCGTTTACCTCCGTTATACTCCATCCGAAGCTAAAACCCATTAGGATTACCCATATCAGTAATAAAAACCATACATATATTTTTTTAAAACTGTGATTCCAAAACATTTGAAATCGTACTGTCGCTCGAGCGACAGGGAAAAAGTTGACAGCTCAGCACGCAGATTTAAAATTTTACAGTACCTACACACACATCAATAATTGTGATTATGATGAAGAATTACTGTAGCGGTGTAAAATAACAACACAATAAATATCAGAAATGTAGACAATATTCTGTTACAAAATAATGTTGACAAATTTTCAGACTTTTTTTTTTTTTTTTGGACACCTCAGTCACAAGTCACACACAGCTGCAGTTAGATTTCTGATTTGGCGGAACAGTCTTCAGATAAATGTTGACTAGGGATGCCCTGAAAATCCTGTCACTGAAAATTTTATGGCTTTTTCCTCAGCAAAACAGGATGTTGTGATTACGCCTGCAAAAAAACTGGACAACTAACCAGTGTTCAACACCAGTCTGTGTCATTCACATTATGAAAACAAATGTGACTTCTAACGTGAATGGAATGTATCTGTGAAGTGGCACGTGCACAAAACAAGACGCCACCTTGCAGCAGTGTTTATAAAGTAAATATGGTCTTGTGTGTGTAAGTCTCGGTACAAAAATTACATACATGACATATTGGATTAAAAAAACAAAAAAAAACAAATCGGAAATGACCTGCAGGATGAACATATGAGACAAATTTGGCAAAATAATCCATCATAGTGTTTTTTTAAACAGGTTTTAAAAAGGGATTCGTTTGTTTTCGCCTCGGGTTTCCTCATTTTCAAAAATTGTCCTTTCAGGGCAGCCGATAAATTCAGAAACAACCGCAAATCCATTAGTTGTGAATAATGATGGCGACCACTTCAGTACTGTATACCATTTCTGTACATCACCTCTTAGGTCAACAGGGCCAAGAGAGCGAGACCACTTCGAAATACCGGAATAATCCGCCCGAGCAAGATTTATGATCCTCAGTGATGATTTCTTCATGTCAATTTAACTCTCACGTGTGGGCTGCGAATGATGGATGGGATGTTTAGTTTGGTTTGGTTTTGTTTTTCACACTGAGGCGACGATGAATTCATTGACAGTCTAATTGAATCTACGTTACATGTGCTACACACACATGACCATTAGCACAACCGTGTGTGTGTGCAGGTTAACCTGAGGGTGGTTGCCTTGACTACCGGAGTGTGAAGGTATGGTGTTTTAGCAGCAATTCGGGTAATTAGGGACGAAGGCGCAAGCACGCACAGTGCCCCTGCAACGTTCACGTTCGGGACAAGTCGTGACGTGTGTACAAAAGCAGCGCCAGCATTGCTTTTAAAACACTCCCTCAGGCTTACCCCAGACAAGCTGGATGAAGCGGCTGGGGAGAGGAACATTTGGGCTTCCAAGCTTAATGTGCTGCCCCCCGCAATCTGACATTGCATAGGCGGATGAAAATGGATCCAATTTGCACATACGTGACTTCCTCCCACCTCCGCAAATGAGCAGTTTCACTTGGTGCGCAGTGTGACTTTCCTTTCATCAAAACCTTCATCCGAGGAAGCTTCCTCGTGGGTTAACATGAAAGACATCTCCAAGTTTGAACTTTCCCCCCCCGCATGCTTGCGAACGCGCACACTTGGCGCCGAGCAGGTGGCTCTGAGAAATGCTCGCATCCATGGCTGACATGTTTAACACCCCGGGGATTTAATGCTTCTTCACGTCACTGTATTTCATGAGCCGTAATCACTCCGAAAGACTTTTTGACGACACGGTACATTTATAACACGAGTGCAAATGTTTTCTTGCGAGAAGCCCCATAACGAGTCAGCGCAAAAGGTGTGGCGTGAAGATTCCTTGATCCTCCAATTCGTGATATGCTCTCATCACAAACTAACCCTCCGCTGTTGCCTATTTTATTGCAGCTGTTGTTGCTTTGGCCTTTATTTATATTTCATATATATTTATGAAATGTAATTTTTTTTAACCAGTAGTATGAAGAAGTAAGCCTGAAGAATTTTAGGAAGAGATCTTTCAATTTCTCTGTCAGATATTGTGATTTTCGAGGCAATTCACGCTTTGCTTCAAATTAAGTTCTAGACGAGAGGATTATTATTATTTATTTTTAGCTGATTAGTTAGCATGACCTGTCAACAAGTAGCAGGACACTTCTGATTGGTGAGCTTGAGTGCAAAAAAACCCAAAAACAAAACAAAAAAAAAAAACACAGCTTTGGCAATCACTTTGTCTGAAATCATTTTGACCCTATAATAAAAATTTGCTCAACCCCTCTAAGAAGGGCTAACCCTCTCCTAGAAGCTTCCAGGAGAAAACAGATTTGGACCCATGGATTGCATTCCACGGTGGACTAATCCAAAGTGTGCTGTGCTCCAAACCTGCTGTAAAACCATGAATGTATTAATCATGCTCACTGCGCAATTTGGCCTGACTGACAGACAGGAAATAAAATGTGACACTTGACCTGGGAAATCAAGTGCGTTCATCAGTAAGGTCGGCCAGAGCAAGTTAGTTGTCAACTAGGTTCAGCGTTTACCTCCGTTATACTCCATCCGAAGCTAAAACCCATTAGGATTACCCATATCAGTTATAAAAACCATACATATATTTTTTGAAAACTGTGATTCCAAAACATTTGAAATCGTACAGTCGCTCGAGCGACAGGGAAAAAGTTGACAGCTCAGCACGCAGATTTAAAATTTTACAGTACCTACACACACATCAATAATTGTGATTATGATGAAGAATTACTGTAGCGGTGTAAAATAACAACACAATAAATATCAGAAATGTAGACAATATTCTGTTACAAAATAATGTTGACAAATTTTCAGACTTTTTTTTTTTTTTTTGGACACCTCAGTCACAAGTCACACACAGCTGCAGTTAGATTTCTGATTTGGCGGAACAGTCTTCAGATAAATGTTGACTAGGGATGCCCTGAAAATCCTGTCACTGAAAATTTTATGGCTTTTTCCTCAGCAAAACAGGATGTTGTGATTACGCCTGCAAAAAAACTGGACAACTAACCAGTGTTCAACACCAGTCTGTGTCATTCACATTATGAAAACAAATGTGACTTCTAACGTGAATGGAATGTATCTGTGAAGTGGCACGTGCACAAAACAAGACGCCACCTTGCAGCAGTGTTTATAAAGTAAATATGGTCTTGTGTGTGTAAGTCTCGGTACAAAAATTACATACATGACATATTGGATTAAAAAAACAAAAAAAAACAAATCGGAAATGACCTGCAGGATGAACATATGAGACAAATTTGGCAAAATAATCCATCATAGTGTTTTTTTTAAACAGGTTTTAAAAAGGGATTCGTTTGTTTTCGCCTCGGGTTTCCTCATTTTCAAAAATTGTCCTTTCAGGGCAGCCGATAAATTCAGAAACAACCGCAAATCCATTAGTTGTGAATAATGATGGCGACCACTTCAGTACTGTATACCATTTCTGTACATCACCTCTTAGGTCAACAGGGCCAAGAGAGCGAGACCACTTCGAAATACCGGAATAATCCGCCCGAGCAAGATTTATGATCCTCAGTGATGATTTCTTCATGTCAATTTAACTCTCACGTGTGGGCTGCGAATGATGGATGGGATGTTTAGTTTGGTTTGGTTTTGTTTTTCACACTGAGGCGACGATGAATTCATTGACAGTCTAATTGAATCTACGTTACATGTGCTACACACACATGACCATTAGCACAACCGTGTGTGTGTGCAGGTTAACCTGAGGGTGGTTGCCTTGACTACCGGAGTGTGAAGGTATGGTGTTTTAGCAGCAATTCGGGTAATTAGGGACGAAGGCGCAAGCACGCACAGTGCCCCTGCAACGTTCACGTTCGGGACAAGTCGTGACGTGTGTACAAAAGCAGCGCCAGCATTGCTTTTAAAACACTCCAGTTTGTTTGTTTTGTTTAGTTTTTTTTTTTTTTTTAACGAGCAGCATCAAACGCGGAAGGAGATCGACTACAGCGAGATACTCACGCTCTTCTTCCGCAGGTGCAGCCCGTGTTTAAGTAGTCCCGGCAGGTCCCGGATTTTGTGCTTGAGCTGAGCTTGGTCCCGCGGGCTCCGGTTCCACCTCAAGCCCGAGAGCAGGCCGTCGTCTGCGGGCTCCGAGTCGTCCATGACGGCCGTCCGGACGCGAGGCGCGTGTCCTCGAGCGGCTCCCTCCTCAACAGGCGCGTCGTCGCAGGCGCCAGTTCGCCATTTCCCTCGCCGCGGCGTTCTTCGGTCCCCCTTTCTCGGTTCTCCTCCGCGCTGCTTTGACGGCTGTCGCGGGGTAGCGCCGCGCACCTGCAACGAAAAGGGTCGCGCGCGCGTCGAGCGACTTCACTTGTTCCGCAGCACGGCGCACCTCATCTTAGCAAGCGGCGTGACTAGGCGTGCGCGTGATTGTGAGAGATCTTTCAATTTCTCTGTCAGATATTGTGATTTTCGAGGCAATTCACGCTTTGCTTCAAATTAAGTTCTAGACGAGAGGCTCTGTCAGATATTGTGATTTCGAGGCAATTCACGCTTTGCTTCAAATTAAGCTCTAGACGAGAGGATTATTATTATTATTATTTATTTTTAGCTGATTAGTTAGCATGACCTGTCAACAAGTAGCAGGACACTTCTGATTGGTGAGCTTGAGCGCAAAAAAAACAAAAAAAGACAAACAACAACAAAAAACCCTATTATTTATTTTTAGCTGATTAGTTAGCATGACCTGTCAACAAGTAGCAGGACACTTCTGATTGGTGAGCTTGAGTGCAAAAAAACCCAAAAACAAAACAAAAAAAAAAAACACAGCTTTGGCAATCACTTTGTCTGAAATCATTTTGACCCTATAATAAAAATTTGCTCAACCCCTCTAAGAAGGGCTAACCCTCTCCTAGAAGCTTCCAGGAGAAAACAGATTTGGACCCATGGATTGCATTCCACGGTGGACTAATCCAAAGTGTGCTGTGCTCCAAACCTGCTGTAAAACCATGAATGTATTAATCATGCTCACTGCGCAATTTGGCCTGACTGACAGACAGGAAATAAAATGTGACACTTGACCTGGGAAATCAAGTGCGTTCATCAGTAAGGTCGGCCAGAGCAAGTTAGTTGTCAACTAGGTTCAGCGTTTACCTCCGTTATACTCCATCCGAAGCTAAAACCCATTAGGATTACCCATATCAGTAATAAAAACCATACATATATTTTTTTAAAACTGTGATTCCAAAACATTTGAAATCGTACTGTCGCTCGAGCGACAGGCAAAAAAGTTGACAGCGCTGAGCTTTTTTTTTTTTACAGTACCTACACACACATCAATAATTGTGATTATGATGAAGAATTACTGTAGCGGTGTAAAATAACAACACAATAAATATCAGAAATGTAGACAATATTCTGTTACAAAATAATGTTGACAAATTTTCAGACTTTTTTTTTTTTTTTGGACACCTCAGTCACAAGTCACACACAGCTGCAGTTAGATTTCTGATTTGGCGGAACAGTCTTCAGATAAATGTTGACTAGGGATGCCCTGAAAATCCTGTCACTGAAAATTTTATGGCTTTTTCCTCAGCAAAACAGGATGTTGTGATTACGCCTGCAAAAAAACTGGACAACTAACCAGTGTTCAACACCAGTCTGTGTCATTCACATTATGAAAACAAATGTGACTTCTAACGTGAATGGAATGTATCTGTGAAGTGGCACGTGCACAAAACAAGACGCCACCTTGCAGCAGTGTTTATAAAGTAAATATGGTCTTGTGTGTGTAAGTCTCGGTACAAAAATTACATACATGACATATTGGATTAAAAAAACAAAAAAAAACAAATCGGAAATGACCTGCAGGATGAACATATGAGACAAATTTGGCAAAATAATCCATCATAGTGTTTTTTTAAACAGGTTTTAAAAAGGGATTCGTTTGTTTTCGCCTCGGGTTTCCTCATTTTCAAAAATTGTCCTTTCAGGGCAGCCGATAAATTCAGAAAGGCGTGCGGTGGATTGGTATTGGGGGGGGGGGGGGGGGGGGTCGCGTTCACTATTCATTTGGATGAAATTTACCTCTCTGCATTAATAGCATTTGATGGACTTATTTTTTTGGGGCGGGGGGGGGGCAATGAATAAGTGCAGATTGTTTTTGTGAATCTTTTTGTGACGAGACTGCTGTGGTTTTGTCGTTCTTGCATGTTGTACATTTTGTTCAGGATTTCTTTCCGTTTGGGGCGGATGCTTGGCGATGGAAAGTCATTTTCGCTTTCTAATGTGTTTTTTTATGTCTCCTAAGATGTTTTCTTTGATGTTCTTTTATGTCACCCTTGAAAAAGATCTTTTATGTTTTAAATAAAGGTTTTGATTGATTGTTTTTCGGTGTGCACTTTGTTTTTGTGAATCTTTTTGTGACGAGACTGCTGTGGTTTTGTCGTTCTTGCATGTTGTACATTTTGTTCAGGATTTCTTTCCGTTTGGGGCGGATGCTTGGCGATGGAAAGTCATTTTCGCTTTCTAATGTGTTTTTTTATGTCTCCTAAGATGTTTTCTTTGATGTTCTTTTATGTCACCCTTGAAAAAGATCTTTTATGTTTTAAATAAAGGTTTTGATTGATTGTTTTTCGGTGTGCACGCCAGGACTGTACTGGAGAGGCAGCTCCTCTCTTGGATTTCCAGTACGGCAGTAATATTAGCAGCGAATCAAGAATATATTCCCATGAGGCGTTATTTCCTATTAGGCAGTCCATGCCCCGCTGCAATATGATTGGCTGCTACCTCCAAGGGCAGGCTTATGAAATTAAATGTATCTATGACACAGCTTTGGCAATCACTTTGTCTGAAATCATTTTGACCCTATAATAAAAATTTGCTCAACCCCTCTAAGAAGGGCTAACCCTCTCCTAGAAGCTTCCAGGAGAAAACAGATTTGGACCCATGGATTGCATTCCACGGTGGACTAATCCAAAGTGTGCTGTGCTCCAAACCTGCTGTAAAACCATGAATGTATTAATCATGCTCACTGCGCAATTTGGCCTGACTGACAGACAGGAAATAAAATGTGACACTTGACCTGGGAAATCAAGTGCGTTCATCAGTAAGGTCGGCCAGAGCAAGTTAGTTGTCAACTAGGTTCAGCGTTTACCTCCGTTATACTCCATCACACACACACACACACACACACACACACACACACACACACACACAGATATGGAGATAATATTGCCCGACACACTTCAGAATTCATCCTGCTGCTTTTATCTGCAGTTGCATCATCATTAATGTTGTCACCTCCAAGAATGATTTGTGGCTAACGTGTTGTTTTGTGCCAACCTAAAAACCGCAAGCCTCTGGCATTCAAAAATCATCCAAATAATATGTAAAAAAAATAAAAAACTACAAACACGTAAAGCATTTTTTTTTTCAGTTGGTATCATTAGTTACATTTTCAGTGTGTCAGTTGACATCATAAGCAAAGGCAAAGATAGCTGGTTCTTGGCTTGTTTTCATTGTGTCAAGCTACCAAAACAGGTATTGTACATAACTGACAGTAAAAATGCATATTTTCTTTTACATTTAACCCTTTCGTGCACCCTGATAACATGATAAGCTGTCCACTGGAGTCACCGCTGTCCCTGAAACGGTTAAGTACCTCTCGGTCTGTACTTTTTAACTTTTACTGCAGAAAATAAGTCAAATCAGTACTTCTACTTTTGCTTGCCTTTGTGTAATTTTAAAAAAAAATGGCAAAAGTAGAAGTACTGATTTGACTCACTTTTCCAGAGATAAACAAAGCTCGTCTTCGGTGTGTGTGCATGATTGGGGGTTCTGCTATGCATTCCAGTTTAACCTGAAGCAGACGGCAGGTGCGTTGAAACACGAGAGGACTGTTTGGTGTAGTTCAGACGTCGTGGCTCCACATCTTTTAAAGGTGACGTATTGTGCCTTTTTTTGTTTTATCACCATTAAAGAGGTCAGTGAAGTAGCGGTGCGTGTGTGTTCCTTACAGTTCTGATGTCCCGCGTAGAGTTTGCATGCTATCCCAGATTTTGTACCAGAAGCAGGCATTCAAGGTGCCGTTAAAACAGAACTGGTTCTGCATCAACTTGCCGCCATAGCGGTTGAAGGACAAGGAGGGCGGGGGGGGGGAACCAGAGAAAACAAAATCTGAGTCGGGGTCAGAGTCGTGAAGGAGAACAAATGGAATCTCTGAAACTAAAGACACGCCTCCCTTCCTTGCTGAAGATGACACTTGCTTTGGGGCCGTGCTGCAGAACGGGGTGAATATACCAAACATTTAATTGAAGATTTCAAACGAGCGTGGCTTGAAAGAGATTTCTGAAGGAAGCTGAACTTGCCCCCTGCGGATGACATGACAAGCTGTGCAGAGTTCATCTCCAGTGCGCTTGTATAACTCAGCTGTCGGATCAACTTTTCTGATCGGTTCTCTTAATCTGGGATAATTAGCCCTCTGTAGAGAGTCAGATTGGGCCAACACCATAGATGCCAACGGGTGCCATCCATTGTCGTTATTTATCTTAGGTTTGTATGTTTGGGTGCATTCCAAAAAAAAAAAAAACTGCCACTGGTACTTGTGCGCAAAGAGCCCCAGATGCACACGCAGCAAAAAAAAAACTAAACATGATAATATGGCATGGGCTGGGCTGTCACTTGCATCGTGCTTTTCTGCCTCGGGTGCTCAAAGCCCTTCATGCTGTTACCTCATTCACCTCCTGGTGACGCAGCACCAGGAGGGGAGGGCTCAGCATCTTGCTCAAGGACACTTCGATATGGTTACAATGGCCGGGGATCGAACTACCAACCTCCACCTCCATGCATGTTGAATAGATGATCTAGCATAAGACGTACAGGATGCACCGAAGAAGAGGGATTATCGTAGGAAGGGGAAGGAGGGGATGGAGAACATAAGGAGTTTGAGAGAAGCTGGGAGCGAGAATGAAGCGATTTCCAGAGGAGTTGGTCAAGTCTTTCATCCCCAAACTGTCACTGCACACACGTACCCCCACAAATACGGTATGTATGCCGTTCCATCATTTTTTTTCTCCTCCAAGCCAGTGTCCTGCATACAAACACAGCATCTGCACACACACACATGGTCAGACGACTTCTTTTATCACACGCATACACACACAACTCAGCGAACGCTCTTCAAACAAATGCACTCCTGATTAAATATTGAAGAGTGCCCGCCTGAGTTTAACTGAGCCGAGATACAATTTCGATTATGGATTTCAACAACCGCAGAAGAGGAAGAGGACAGAGTGAGCTCAAAGCAGCAGGCCAGGGGGGAAAAAAAATTGCAGCGGTGCCTTGAGATACAAGTTGAATTCGTTCCATGACCCCACTCTTGAGAAAAAAAAAAGTCTTTTAACCCTTCCATGTACCCTGTAACCTGATAACATGATAAGATGTCCACTGTAGTAACCGCTTTCCCTGAAAGGTTGAAATACCCTTTTTCCGTTTAGATTGAATGGAATTATCAATAATCTGTTCTAGCCTCGCTCATCATAATAGTGTTAGTCATTCTACGGAGAGGCTGACCCGCGACCCTCATGAAGGCAAACAGCACACCAAGTCTGAGAAAGCTGCTCTCTTTTGTACACTGCTACAACACTGCCATCTAGCGTACTCAATCGTAAACTGCAGACTACAGTCAAGATGGATGCCGTTGAAATGCGGACAAATGCTGATGGATGCCGGTCAGCGGGACGGGGAGTGCGCGGACGAACGGGTGGCCACAAGAGGGCGACGTGACCACACGGCGACGTCTTTTTAACCCAGCGGTGTCAAACATACGGCCCGCGGGCCGGATCCGGCCCGCAAAGGAGTTTAATCCGGCCCGCGAGATGATTATGTAAAGCAGGGGTGTCAAACATACGGCCCGCGGGCCGGAACCGGCCCGCAAGTAGGTTCAATCAGGCCCACAGGATAATGTAAAAGTGAAAAAAATGCATTAAAGACACAGAATTAATATTTTTAATCAGGTGCAATTCATTGAGTATCCGCAAGGGGACACTGTTTTGATCAGAGAAGAAAACAGCAGCCTCAGTCTGTCACTGAGACAGACCCATGACAGCAGACGCTATCAATAGCACTCTCACATTTACACATTTAATAGCACTCTCCTTAGTTTGTAAGGTGTAGGCA
>NW_017805122.1:194783-406307 GCF_001891065.2 Hippocampus comes | reverse complement strand
ATGCGCGCGCGCACACACACACACACACACACACACACACACACACACCCACACACACACACACACACACACACACACACACACACACACAAATGTAGTCAATAAAATGTGCAGCACAGTCATTTACAGAACTGACGTTGAAGTGTGTGAACGGAATGTGGAAAAAATATAGACCTGAATTTACGGGGAAACTCAAATAAAATGTTAGATTCAGTTTCAGGTTAACATACCTGTCAACTTTTCGGAGCGCCAACCTGTATAACCTACCAAAAAAATCCTTATAAAGAGCAAAAAATCCTTATAACATACCAAAGCATTTTATATGTCAAAATAACGGCAGAAAAAAAAAACAAGAAATTTTCAATGATATTTATTGTAGATCTGCAATGCAATGAATACTCTGCTGTTTTCAACTAGGAACCACGTGATTTACTGGAAAGTTACCGGAAATGAAAGCATTCGAGTAGACGAGCACCATTCTGGGAAAAAGCAAACGGAACTACCTGTTAGGGGAAAAAAAACAAAAAAAAAACGGAAATTTTCAGAATCCGTATGATTTGTCTGATACGGCCATATACGTAAGATTCACCACAAAATCCGTATGAACTATGGCTAAACCGTATGAGTTGATAGGTATGGGTTATTTGGACTTCAGCTGCAAATTGACTAATTGGTGAAAAAACACATGTAGCGAGATAATACAACAATATGGCCAGAAATATATTCTTTATCCTCGCTGAGGAACGACGAATATAACTTTTGACTCTTTTTGTTGTATTGTACTGCCCCCAAGTGGCCATGGCACGCCCAAAGGAGCCGCAGAGTGGCCTTTAAATGAAGTAAAGAAAGGTGGCAAAAGCCATTTGATGTATTCTTTTTTTAAATTTTCGATTGAATTTTGTAATGCTACATGGGCTTTCACCTATATCTCGCTTTTGCACCCACAAGGCACTCAAAGCGATTCACGCTTTTATTTAAAACTGTTATAAAGTCCTGGATTTTTTTCAAACCCTCTACTGTAGCTCTTTGCGATTTCCCAGAATTTTAAAACGCATTATAAATTCAATAAGGGTACGATAATGGATGGATGAATGATTTAGACTGCTATTTTTCATATAAAACTACAAATGTAAAATATTGAAATCACATGCGTTACTGGCAAATATCATGGAAGGCCCACGATGGTATTCATGCGTGTAAACTTCATCTCATATCACATATAAATATTTTCCAGAGAGCACAATGACAACATCATACGAAACCAAAAATCATTCAAACTTCTCTTTTGGTTTTTTTTTTGTTCACTAATCATGAAAGGCCAAAAATGAGGAACAGCCGTGTTGAGACTTGAATTTCAGACCGGCAAAGCATGACGAGACAATATAGTGACACAAGGTTTCACTCGAAGTATGAGAGGAATTGGAAAGCAATGATGAAGAGGAAAGGAAAGTCTAGCCTGATCAGGCTCGACAGTCTAATACGAATAATATGTAGAAGTTAAAATCTAAAAATCGGAAATGAGAATCTGAAAATTAAGATTTCCAAAAATACATACAGTATATGCCACAGATACTGTACTTTATTTTCACACAGGCCTGTTGTCATTGAATGGTGAGGTCCGGGGTGTAGTCTGCCTTTCGCACGTAATCGGACGGGATCCAGTTCCTCGTCACCCACAGGATGAGCGATCTGAGGAAATGAATAAAATGGATTCGAGTCACATCAATGAAAATGATGAAGCATGAACACGTAAACCCATTCTTACGACATCCTGAACAAATCTTTTTTTGATGTTTTTTTTTCACTCTCACTGAGTAATAGTAATCGATGAGTTGACTGGACAATGTGAGCAAAAATAGGAAGACATAATACGACGTATGATCATGTTAAAATATTTCATTCGGTGCACGTGTGAACATTGTATTGCGGCGGTTCTCAAATGTTTTTTTACACCAAGTACACGCCACAAAAAAAAAAAAAAAAATCAAAATAATAATCTGATTAACATTAAAATACAGGAACATAAGATGCTAAACATGTACTGTAAATGACAATATTAGAAACAAAAAAAAATGATATAGGTCAAAGGTCAGCACTGCGACCAACTCATAGTGTTTGTTGGAAATAAGTGCGTATCAAACTGGTAACCCTTCACATTAATAAGCATCCAAAAAGCCCCTATTTCCAAAAGGATGGACACCCGCTGCAAGCCATTAAAGTACAATCACTTTCCACTTGAGTCAACAGTAAAATTTGCCCATGATTCTTTTTAATCAGTGACTAAACCTTCAGGGGAATATTGTCTCACCACTGCAATCTAGCATAATGCAGGTTGCGAAAGAAATCATCATATTCATCATAATCTGTAACATTTATTTTGTGAATTTGTGAATGCATACACTTTGTTTTTCTTCTTTCTTCTTTCTACCCACAATCTTGCTGCTGTAGACTGTAAATTTCCCCAGTGTGGGACATATAAAGGATGTCTTATCTTAATTACTGTCTTTCATTTCGTTATTTTATATTGCTGTGATTTTATTTATTCTCTCATCTTTTAATACGAGAGCAGCGGTCCTCAATATTGAGTATCAACAATAAATTACTTGGCTCTCCAAATACCACGACGATGATCAGCGATCCCTTCAAGGGAAGGAACGATCATTAATCAACATGATGAGATGGTGTCAAGACCAAACTTTGCATCGGTCAGCACAAAGGGAACTGGACATTGACAATATGAGAAAAAATGCCTTCAAGTCATCAAAGTTGATCCATGAACGATGTTATGGTTGTTGATGTGGTGACTGTCGTCCAGTATTTTCACAAGCATCATCTAAAAAAGAAAGAAAAAAAAATCTCTGATTCATACACAGTACGGCCAAAAATATACTGGGTAGACGTACGACTTAGGGAGGGACCACAACAAAAAAAAACAACGCAATATCAGTCACACAAGTCGGATAATTGAAGCCGGAAGGTATTAGGAAATCCCTGCAGTCAGTAGAATATATAATGGCGGGGAGATGTGAAGAGAAGACAAGTTCCACGAGATCAGGCGGTCAACACAAGAGGAATCTCAACTTGGCATCGCAGCATGACCTCCGAAACGTGTAAGTCAGCGACTTGCAGTGATCAATGTTTCCTGTTTTTTTGGTTCCTCTTTTGGCATTCATTCATGCTCTTCTCATACTTCCACATAGACGTGCGAATCCTCGCTGTGGGGTTGCTGGCCTTTCTAGTACTACGTGCCGCCGGAGCTCCGCTTACAGAGACACCCTCCGTCTTTCCATCAACTGGCACCTCAAGTGAGGAGGAAACAGAGTCCTCCGAGCTGCTGAGCTCCTCTGATGTTTGGACCTCCTTTCTGGACACCGCTAAAGACCACCAGAAATCTGTAAGTGGAACTTCAAAAGCCTCGTCATTGGCTCCTTCTTCTGTGTGTAATACTTTCTTTCTCTTGTGACCAACTCCAATTTCAGTTTGAAGATGAATTCCAAAACAATGTCCAGTTTCATTTACTGGAGGACTACAAAATCTCCCAGCTTCCAGCAAACTGTCCCACCTCCAACTTCAGCAAGGTAAAAACCCGACATGGGGAAAACTCTCTTCTAAGTAGAAGTACAGATCCTGATTCAAAAGATTCGGATTCAACTCCAGTACTTGAGTAAAAGTAAAAACACCTCACTACAAAAGTAAAAATGACATTTACAGTTGATTACATACCATATCATTTTGATAACTTGTCAAAGCGAAAGAAATTCACTTTCCATGTTGCCTGGTGTTTAATTGGTAGCTAGCACGGTGTAGACTTGACCTTTCTGTTTTCCAAACGATGCATTCTAATTGCTTTGCTAATGTCTTGAACTGGCTAACAATAAATAAATAATCATGCAAACATGTATTCTCAAGCAAGAAAAAAACAGAAAGTGGCGCCTCTGGTCAATTACCCGTTGTTTCGGTTGACGCCGGCAGCTAGCATAAATTGTTTGTTAGCATAATTGATAAGTGCACTTCGACGGCAAAGCTATGTGATTGTTTTGAACACACAGCGTCAAACTATCTTTCTGTTTCGTGTTTATTTTGACAGTCAACTTGAACTGGGGTTGGCGTTCAACGTCTTGAGGCCTCTTTTATGATGAATAGTTCAATATTTTCCAAACCGCTGCTTTCTGTTAAGTGATCTACACTGAATACGTTGCCGCCTTACAGCGCCGGTATCTCCTGGCCTTCGCAAGTCCGCCATCCCCATAAAAAAAAAAAAAGAAATCATCCGAATGACAGCTTCTCACTTTAACTCCCCATCACTGTACATGATTGACTGTCTTACCCTGATTGTATGTTTTCCCTCCTCCTAGGAGGCTTGCCTCCACAGGCTGGCCCAAGGTCTGTCCTTTTATACGAGTCTTCTGAAGCAAGTGGAGAAAGAATATCCCAACAGTAGAATTCTGTCCGAGGCCAAACGCTACACCGAACTCTTCCTCTGGAACATCAAACAAAAGGTTGGTAATGCACAGACCAGCAATTTAGCGATATGACTTTAACATGATAAATTCTCTTAGGTGAGGTCGTGAAATTACACTTAAGAGATCTTATTGGCACGGTCTTGCTGGGGCGATTCACCATTAACCGATAACAGATGCACGTTTCAGACAACAATTAGCAGACTCATTCCAGATTTTCCCCAGGGGAAGTTTTTTTTTTTCTTCTTTTTACTGTTGCTGTATTATTTCTTGATCAGACATTTGTTGACGTGTTTGTTGCCCTGTCCTGCAGATGAAAAAGGCAGATGAGGTCACAAGCCTAAGCAGCAGCCAGGAGAAAAGCCTGCTGGAGTCATTGGACAACGCAGATGCTTTTCAGAGAAAGATGACGGCGCACAGCATCCTGCGGCAGCTCAACGTCTTCGTGGTTGACGGCAAGAGGGCGCTGAGCCGGAGAAATAGGCCGAGGAGAAGACCTGCCAAGGATCAACACATTGAAGTCGTCACATCCGCAACGAAGGCCGTCTCAGGAAAGTTGGGCAAAGCCTGAGCCAAATTAAGGGAACTTGTTGTATCCGCATTGACGTGTCATAATCCACTGACGAAATGATGATGTATTTATACGTTTTTGAATGACGCATAGGTTTTTTTTTTGACTATTTATTCCTTGAAGAAAATATTTATTGCTCAAACAAAAACCCCATTGTGGTGGGTCTGCCTTATTTATTTCAAACAGTAATTTGAATTATTTAAAGATATTTATCGTATTGAATTGTTTTGAGACTTGAAGTCATGGTAACTATGCATATTTATTTCAAGTTTTTTTATTGAATGTATTTTGGAAACATCAATAAAAAATGGATTTGCCAACCGATGAATGAAGCTTGATTTGAAAGAACACTTTGGCAGGGGTCTTGTTCGACTGCAAAGTATCAAATATAACTTTGGGGGTGGGGGGTTGATTAATAATTCTCACTCATTCAGGAAGATCGACGATGCAATTGGGGATCTTTCTGAAGTTTCATCAAAGATTACATCAGTGTCATGTACATACACGGATATCTCAATAAATTAGAATATTGTATGGATTTCAAATTCAAAGCTATAGTTATAAAAATGTAAGACCTGAAATATTCCAAAGTTTTCCCTCACCACCACCCCCCCCTGCCCCCATCCCCCGAAAAAAGACTCTTTACTTACTAGGTCGTTTGTCAGACATTTATTGACAAAAACATGAAAAACGGGGCAAACGCAAGTATAGAATGACATCGCAGCAAATGAATATCTGTGACCAAATCAACATACTGTATAGAGAACAGCATTTGACATTTAAGATGCTGGTGGGCTGCTCCCTGGACACTCTGGAGGAGGTGGGCAACAGGAGGATACTAGCTAAGCGAACAGCTATGATGGACAGACCCTCCCACCACCCTCCAGGCCGCCCTGACAGCACTGGGCAGCTCTCCTTCAGCCAGAGACTGATACACCCGCGCAGCAAGGAGGAGAGGTACCGCCGCTCGTTCCTGCCGACTGCTGTCACGCTATTGAATAGACAGGCCTGAAAACCTGGACTCACCCCCACTCGCCCATTTTTAATATGCTTATATTTATATTTTATAATTTATATAATTTTTTGTAAATTTCTGAGCAGAATGTGAAAAATAAATGTTCAATGCAAGGTGGTTGTCGTGGCTTTCAGAAGTGGGGTGTTGGTGTGGACGCTGTCGCTCCTCAACCCCAAAGTAAGCTGAAAACGAGCACAAAAAAAAAAAAAACAGTGATGCATACTTTTTCATTGTTATTCATTATTTTTCTTCTAGGTTCTCTTCCTATGTATTGTTAAATAAACACAAGCATTCATATCTATTCCAAATGTTTAAAAAAATAGATTTATTAGACATAAATGCTTTGGTTTTAGAGATTATGCTTTCGCAAAGATCAAGGCAACGGAACCATGAATTAATATGAAATACAGTCTACTTGTCAAATTCTTTTTTTTTTTTTTTTTTAAACTCACGAGACACCTTGACTTGTCGTCTTTTAAGCATTCACTACGATGTCTTCACAAAATCCAAAATGGTGCAAACAAAAATCAGATGAACAACAACAACGCATACAAACCTGTGGCTTGATCAATTTCAACTTTTTGGGTCTTGGCAAACAATGATATGCAAAAATGTGGAGTGCAATTCTTAAACCTGAACTTATCTGGACAGTGTACATGAAATTACTTATAAAAAGAAAGAATATATATATGTATGTATATATATATTTGAAATTTGTGTTCTACTACATTGTGATATCGATTTCAATGACATGTTCAGTCTTTACTCAAACTATCACTCTTGGTGAGACACACAAAGAGTGCAGGCGTATGAGCGTGCCCACACACACGCGCGCACACACACACACACACACACACACACACACACACACGAGAAAAAGCTGACACAAAATTCACTCGAACTGTGCCGACAATTAAGTATTTTTCCACACGCATGCATTGCAAAATCAGGCCGTTTGCCCTTGATACCACTTTATCTGACCACAAAAAAAATGACTCGCAGTTTTGCGAGAGCCTCGAAACGACAATAACGATTGGTCTCACTCAGCAAAAGTAGTGCTATGACGGCAGAGATGTTCCATAAGATTAGGCTTGATTTTTACATCTGAATTGGTTATTCATTGTGGTTCTCCTTTCCCACATGTGTATTATAATATACAGTGTTCATGTGTTACCCCAAGACTGAGGGCTCTGGCATTCCTGGATCTGCTCCTCGTTTGAACCCTGTCAGGTGACACAAAACATAACGAACAATATTAAATATAAATACACATGAATTCTAATTGGGAAAAAAAAGTAAGAGATAAGTTTTATTCTGGCCTCGAGAGCATCAGTCGGATTCTAAAAGAACGTACGATTCAAACAGAGAATTTCTTTCTCCCCCTCCCATTCAGTGGTTTAATTATAAAACAGTTTGAACATACCGCAGTTGAGCAACCATTCAAAAATTTGCATCTCTGAATTGTAGAAATGTGAGGAAATGCTACGTAGGATTGGTGTGAACCAAGTGATGACATCAGCTTCGCTGTTTCCGATGTGACATTTGAAAAAGTTTCGACCGGATGAGGCGAACGTTTGAACTTCCCGTTCCGTATGCCAAAACACGTTTTGTACCCTTACTTGACAGTGACTCGTTTTAATTTGTACTAGTTAGGCGACCATTCTGTTGGTCCAGCTCACCTGAACTCAAAATTAGATTTATGTGGCTCAGAACTACGAGTTTTACTCGACTGACCAATACCTTCTCAAGTAAAAGTGCTAATGATTGACTATATTACAGTTCAGTAGAATTAAAATCACATGTGCTAAAATGTAACACGCTAATGCTAACTGGCTAACATTAGACCGGCGTCTTTTATAGTGGCCGGGTGCATTCAATTCATACTGACCTAAGTACAGCACGGTTGGAATAAAACCCCATCGAATGGCGAACTGTCCGCATTGAAACAGCTGCTGGAGTCGCTGTTTGGTCTCCTTACTTATTTTTGCCATTTTTGCTTGAAACCTCTGCAGCGAGAATGCCACTTCGTGTTACCAAGGACACGGAAACGGAAATACGCCGTCATAGAAGGAATAGGACGTTTAGCTTTATGTCGCCATCTTGTGGCTGGAAGATGCAACTGCGAGTATGTCACCCGTTTTAATGTACTGTACTCCAATACATTTTCGGTGGGGACCTGTACCGAAGTATTTTTTTCTGACGACTTTTTACATATAATTTAAACAAAAAAGTGTGACACGTCCCATGCTGGGTTATACACATTTTTCTCCAAAATTGTTTTATAATTACAGGTAGGACACAGTGGGAATCATAGTGATATGCAGTCCACACATTGATGCATTATCAGAGCCCAATTTAATAATACTGTACACCCTGGAATGTCAGCAGCCAATCTCAAACACTTTCCAGTCAGCAAAAACAAATTTGAGTTAAAAAAAAAAAACACAAAACACTTTATTTCCAGAAGCATTGAGCTGCACATCTCAGACATATAAAATGACCAATAAAAAACATCAACAGAATGATGTACAGCAAAAGCAGAACCAGTCACAATTTGTAAACTGACAAAGTGAAACACACCGATTGTCCATCCAAATGATGTGTATCAAACCGTTAATAGCACACAGACGACGGTTTATACTGGCGAAGGAGGTGACGTTAGTGTTCGTAGGATGATGCGATGCGGATGGGTTGACTTGGGACACAGGAAACAAGATTGCTGAAATTACTACAAAATACTTGTCATAGTTGGCGAGATGAGATATTAAAAAGAATCCACAATTTTTCTTACAAATACATCTTATATTTGGATTGGTAACGGTGAGAAATACTCACTTACAAATATATATAATTAGCTTCACAAGTGCAAAACGTAATACTCCATAGCCCTCTCACCCAAGTCAAAACATTTGTTTATTATTTAGAAGTTTATTCTCTTTCATTTTCTTGGGAAGTGAGGGTGCTAACTTTGTTATTGCTCATCACACCAAAATTACTGATTGTATATGTCAAGAATGGGTTCATGTGACGCATCACTTATGAATGGTCCCCCGCCCCAAACTTGTGATGGAAGAATGTGGATTTTCTAAACAAGCACATCAGTTGCTGGACTAAAGTGTAAACAGACCACAACTTTTAGGTTTCAATCTATTTGTCCAGAGAGTGAAGGTAAGGTTTGCATTATTATGGGGAAGGAGCAATCTTTAAAAAGCAATAGAAACATTGTATTTTTGAACTGGGAAAGTATTTACAACTTCATTCGATCAGCAGCTTTTCCACTTAAAAAAAAAAAAAAAAAATTCAAAATGACAGACAGCACACAACACTCGCCCAACCACACGCACAATATGTATACCCCCATAAACTGGTGGGGAAGGTAAAGGTGAATGCATGGAAAATGCATGCGAAGGCAACACATGCCCAAATAAAAATCATTTCCCAAAATACTTTTGCACACGGAGTTGAGTGACGAGCTTCAAATGTCCCCATTGTCGGCAGGTGACTTTCGACTACTCGCCCAAAAAGAACGCCACAGTAGAACATCAGAGAGACAAAAACAAAATGTTTGTGGTCCCTTGTGTTTGGCATGGCTTACAGTTCCAGGTTACTGGTGAAGAATCACAGGATCAGATCCGAAAGTTCGTCATAGAAAAAAAACAAAACAATTTCAAAGGTCCGAGCCGAGGTGCACGCTGATGCTCGGCGAACGCTGCGTGTGGTTTAGATAGCCCGTCCCTTCCTCCTGCAGGCTACATGAATAATGGCCAGCCTCTGGGGCGGCGTGGGTACTGGAGGGCGGGGCGCTACCGGCGGCGACCTGCTCAAAAGAGCGAGAGAACACGGCGCTGGCGGTGCGCGTCAAGCTGGTGAGAGTCCCCGCTTTGGGCACCGACTGGCTCGAAGTGAGCGTGAGGCGCTTGACGGACGCCTCGGCGCTCTCGCTGGCCGCCCGGCCGGCCGGAAGCGGGCTCGTCTCCTTTTCCTTGCTGCCGCGCCCGCCCAGACGACACATCTTCATGGCCTTGGCGCCGAGGTTTAACGTGGTGACGCTGTTGCTGATGGTAATGGTGGGCGGGGTGATGTCGGGCGCCATCCCGCCTGGCCACAGACCTTCATCCGCTTCCGAGATATCCATCAGCTCATCCGGGGAACCCAGATCCACTGCGTCTGTGGGAGCGAATCAAGAGAGAGAGAGAGACGAGCAAGGGGAATTAACCAACAAGCGATCAGCAAGGAACCATTTGTCATTCAGCCCATGACATTCTGTTCACATCCTCCGCAGCAAAAGTGATGATCACACATTATAGTGCCATTACAATGTGATTGGGAATTATTGCTTTGGACAAATAAAAAATTTAAAAAATTACAGCAAGTCACGGGCTGCATGGCAAAAGTTTTTAGCTCATTTCTGTCTTCCAGCAGGTGGCGCCTAAAGTCCATCACCACAGCCTGAGAGATGACTTCCTGCAACCTGCTGTCAAGACAATTTTTCAGACTCCCAACCCCAACAAAAGGTTAGTTTAGCCAAACAATGTAGTTTTATTGGCAGGGGAGTGACATGTTAAGTCCCAAAAGAAGACAGGGAAGGACAGTATTGAGGTCAGAAGTCTAGCAAACACCACAAAGGGAAAGTGAAGACGGCAAGACAGCAACTGCATTGGAAAACACATTCAATTAGTCTCACCCCCCCGCCCCGCCCCAAAATAAAATATTTGCACACACAAATCCTTTTGTATCTTAATCAAACCAAACCCTCAGGAAGAGTTGCAAAAAGAGCAACACAGAAAAAGCTGGTGAACAGAAATGCAGGCTGGTGTTACTGTATCCAATGATCAGTTTCAAACAGTCATGAAAAGGTTTGATTCGACACCGGCTTTAAATTAAGACCTGCATATCTTTGCCCAGCGAATGTCTAAATAGAAAATATGTGTCTCGGTGCAACCCAGGACTGCTGTCCAGGAGGCATAAAATTTGGTGAAAGAAAGCACCCCAGAATGGAAGCGTTTGCTGTCCATCACACACACGCACACACAGCTGTGATGAGGACTGTTTGTTTTGTCATGAAGTCAAGGAACGTTGGCAGGAAAATGTGAGGAAACCCGAGCCCACAGGGGACAGAGTGAGTCAAAAAGCAGTTGGACTGACTGGAGTAGAGTATACAGTAAGTTAGGGCTGAACATTTTGAAAAGTCGTGCATTAATGACCAACAGAACGGAAGCAGCCCCCACCCCAAATTATCACCGTTGACAATTTGAAATCCTGAGATATTGATTTGAATTCAATTCATTGTTCAGCCCTAGTGCCAATAAGTGGGGGGAAAAAAAGGTGTGGTTAAAAAGGTAAAAAAAGAGGGAAATCTTCATGCGGCTTTTCAGACAACGCCCCCACAGACAGTTACCTAGGTTACCCCAGGAGTGGGGCAAGGGGGAGGAGGGGCTTAGTGCTGGCTCCTCCCTATGGAGGCTGACCCAGAACTCTCATTTTCCATCATTCGCCTCACAGACTTCTGCCTCCTGACCTCCTGCCCCCGCAGGCTGGATTCGTGACTTCGGGTTTCCGGGCTGACCTCGGAGGCACCTCCCAAAGTTTCGCCATCCGGGTGGGTGCGGCCGTCCGAGCGTGGTCGCAGGGAGTCTCCGTTGGGCATTCGCTCACTGCTCACGCCTGTCACACTGATATCGGGGATGACCACGCCCCCCAGCGCGGTCTCACTGTCTACACTCACCTCCTGGGACTCTGCCAGTGCGCCATAGGGGGTGGGGGGGATTTTGAACAACACACACATGCACGCAAACAACCACATCATGCACACACACGGAACAAAAAAGGAAATGTGCACAGGCACACACAACCATGAGAAAACAAGATACAAAAAGTAATTAATGCGGCACCAAAAAGGTAAAGACACACAAAAAAATGTGGTGATCAGAACACAACAGATGATTTAAATATATGCCTGAAGAGATGAACATTCGGATGAAATCTTCGCAGAATCGATTTGAACCAATGAGCCAAGTTTGATCATGGTTTCAGATGGTCCGCTTTTGTTCATATACCTAAAATACGACACAAACTGTTTACAGTGAGCCCCCCGCTATATTGTACACTTTTAAGTGATGTTTTGTTTTTATTTTACAGTTACAAGCCTAAATGTAGAGTTCATTTGTAAATTGTGTGTGAAGGGTTCAAACCGACGACAAGGCGTATCCAGTGATGTGGCATTTGGCGAAATCCTGTCAAAGCTGAGGGCTTCAAAATAAAAGCGTATGCAACTGTTCTTATACTGCCATGCTTTTAATTTGGAGGTGTGACTTTTGACAGCTTGAAGCAAGCACACCTGGCCTCTTGTTGATTAAACCGTGGGCTTGAGAGTTGTTTCATTAAAGTCAGTTTATTAAATACGTTTAAATCAGTTTAGGTAGGTAGTGAAAAACTTTTTTTTAATATGCTTTCACTGTATCATGGATTTTCACCTTTAGCGCGTTAGGGCCTGGAACGCATCCCCAGTATCAAACAGGGGTTCACTGTATACAAATTTGGCACAAGTGCAAAGAGCCAAGCTTGACAGCATTGGTAGAAAAAGGGTCTGTGAACCAAAAGGGTGATGAGTGACAAGACTTGACAGTGAAATGATGGAGCTCTTAAACCGCTCGCTCTCATTTGTGCGGCGCGGGAGCGCTTCTCGTCTTGGAACGTTTGATTTCTCCCTATTCAAATTTCCCGTCACCGCGACCAGGCGCGCAAGCTGCTCACCGTGTCGTTTCCAGCGGTGGCCCCGTATAGAGAGCGAAGTGACAGCATTTCGCGAGATCCTGGAGGCAGTGGGTGTGATCTCCACCTGGATACTTCGCGCGCCCTCCTTGGTGTTGCTTTTCAGAGCCGCGCCCTGCTGCGTCGACTTGATGGCGTTACCCACCTGATGGATGAGGACAAAGCGCAACGTCGTCAAGTAGGACTGCGGGCAAGAGCGGTGCAGTATTTTCGGGGCGAATTTGCAGGTGCGGTACAGCCTGTGGCCATCCACTGTCATGGTGTTCCTCATTCTTGGGATTTTTATCAAACTTCGTCTAATTTTCCATCGGGCTCTTGATTAAATATTTACTCACACAATTCAGAGTGAGTCAAGTGTACCCCCCCAAAAAAACCAAGGGGGAGAAATGTGTATATAGCCACAACGCAGTAAAAACTAGCGGCAAATGTTGGCGTTTTATTTACCTTTTTGCCCACGAATCAAGGATACAAAATATAACGTGAGGAAAAATAATGTGGGCAGAGATGAATAACAAAGAAAATGCGTGTCCCTTGCCAACCATAACTGGAACAAAAGCATGATTGACAACACTTTGATCAGTCTGCTGAGCAAGCCATCCATGTGACTAAACCAAATAAGATTGGCACCATAATCCCTTTTTTTTCTCCCCCTCTCAGAATTATGCACAAGATGAAGTTTAAAATCTTAGAGGCCACCAAGTTAAGAGCATTTACAAGTCTTTGCACTATGTCGAAATTCTTGAAATGAACATGGAACAGAGTGGAAGCATGTCACAATGTGGCTTTTGTTCAAATTGGGGTGTAAGGGGTGGGGTGGGGGGGGCACGCACGTGCAGGCCACTTGATTTGGTGTCAATGTCAAGCAATGTGGCGCAAGGGCTTGACATAAAGCAAGAGCTTTTTTTTTTCGAGAACACCGAATCATGAATTTAACGTGGCCATAAATACTTTTTATTTATTGTTTTATCATTGTGGAGGAATGCACCTTGACTGGTGTAGTAATACTGCAGGCTTATGTTCAATCTGCTTCCCCCCACGAGGATTACAGCTAAACAGAGCAGAGTGCAAAGCATGTAAATAATCTAGTGGGATTACGCACGAGTTCGCAGTCCGAAACACACGGAGAAACACAATACAGTCACAGTGTGCCGCGGACGAAGCCAATCTTCCGGCGAGCGAGCGTGTGTGTGTGTGTGTGTGTGTGTGTGTGTCTCGGCTTCACATGCAAAAGCAGGCGCTATTTTATGACCACTGTCATGAGTACTGTATAAACTGAAGAATTGACAACTTCAACTTAAAAAAAAATATATCTAGATCCGGTATGCTGCAGGAAGAAATGTGAAATTCACAAACGGCAACGGCATAGTCCATTATACAAAGTATGAAGAAAAAGAATTGTGGACTGGTTTTGCCCCATGTATGTTTTTGACGGACTTACAGACGAGAAGCCAAAGTTGCTGAACAGCAGTGACCTTGGTGCTGAGGTTGAGGCAGTTGCTGATGAGGAAGATGGAATTAAAGAGGTGATGCATCACTAGAGCGATTCGCGCCTTCTAACATCTGCTGGGAGAGCATGACAGAGACAGAGGAGGAGGACATCCAATTAACTACACTTGGGCTCCTTTATTCTCTTGTTCTGTTCTGACTTGTTATATCTGCCTCCAATACTATCTCACAGACGCGATCGCACCGTTGGAGAAAAAAAAAAAAAAAAAAAAAAAAGGAGGATAAAAAAAAGAAATGCATTTATATAATTTTTTTTTTTTCTAAAACACATGTGTGTGTGTGTGTGTGTGTGTGTGTCTCGGCTTCACATGCAAAAGCAGGCGCTATTTTATGACCGCACTCACCAACAAGGCTTCGGGGAACAATTCGAGCTGGGCCCGATAGAGGACATCGTCCAAGGCTTTGGATCCGAGTTCCGCTTCTCCGTTGCACCTACGCACAATTGATGAAGGAAATGAATCACACCACTTGAAATAATGTGCCCTTAAATACAGAATAATATGAATATCGGATGCATGTGCAGGCATGGTTGAAGACTCACCATGCATAGTGTATCCCCGTGAGAAGCTGCACCAGGAACTCTGACGTGACCGTCATCCGTGTGCTCATACCTTTATAGCGCCGTATCTGTTGCCGCGGGTAACCACATATACACACTCTGGAGGATAACCGACAACAAAATATGGAGAAGTTGAATCAATGGAACAGGGAAGTTGCACAAGTACTACCGTGACTATTTGGGCAAAGACCTCTGCATGAGAAGTAAGAACAGCCGTTGGAGAAAAAAAAACAAAAAACAAAAAGGAGTATAAAAAAATAAATGCATTTAAATGGAATATTATGTGAGTTACAATATACATATTTCTGAAATGCATTCAAAGTTTTAATCAGGAACACTGCGTGTTTGGACCTGGAGCTGATCTGGCAGAGCGACTGGAGGGAAGTGGAGCTCATGTAGCTGAGAGCAGCGTTGTAGCACAGCAACAGGAAGGTCAGCACCTCAAATCTGGAATGAAAAAGAAAGGAAAAAAAAAAACCCACACACAAGAAACTTCATTAAAAAATAAAAATGTTTTCAGGAAACTCTCCAGACACTGTGTGTTCAATTACAGTTGTCTACAAAGAAATGTTGAATTACTTCGAGATTCATGATTTTGAACAATATTCATCCCATCTTTCTGTTAAAAAGTAGTAAGGTGAACAGTTTACATTTTTTTCCTGATTTTGGGGTGGCCCGCGGCCCTCTCTTCCAACACGCGGGCCATTAAAAAATGGATGGCAGGCAGCAAATGGCCCCCGTGCCCTAATTTGGACACCATGGGGTGAGCTGATGCTATCAAGATGACTTTCACGTCACTTCAAATTTCAGTTGGCCAGCCAACACAGATCTTGAGGCCGAGTTGACAGGTCAAAGCGTGACCTCCCGAGTTTGTCCGCCTTGGGGTTCCTCTCAAACTACATGACAGATCGCCTAAACGCAAAACGGCAACTTGAAAATTTATAAGACTGGACAGCTGATGTTCGCCACCACCGAAACCGAATTACCGCTGCATGTACAATATTTAAGAGTCTACGGTTCCATCTGAGGTGCTCAGAAAAACGACGTGCACATCTGGAATGAAAATGACCTTTTCCCACATTGACATCAAACACATTTCAGGATTGCGGTCCAAATTTTAAGTCCTTCAAGTTTTGATAAATCCTGTTTGAAAGCACGCTAACAACCACTTAACATAACTACAACGTTTCCGTCACCTGTTTTGTGCCGTAAAGTTTTCCCTCTGGAGCAGTGGCCCGCTGTACACCACCCTGCTCAAGCCATGATTGGCGAGGGCCCCTTCCGTCAGGGCCATGGAGCCGATGGCCGAGGGCTGAAAAATCAACATCGGACATTTTGAGGTTGAACGTTTCGTGGGGGGAAAAAAAAATGGTGAATTTCTTTCGGGTGTCTTACCTCGTGATAGACCGAGGGTTTGGAGAGGGAAGGAACGGTGAAAGATAATACTTTACTCTGCCCATCTTTATCAACTATTTCCTGGTGGGGGAGGAAAGAGAGGAGGACAAAGTACATCCGGAGGTGAGGAAGGGGAAAAAAAAATAATCTGGTTTTGTTTGTGGATGCACTATACTGGCAAGAGCTTATACTCCAGAAAAACTGACGTTGAACGTGTGGGTGTTTGTGTGATGTGCTGGCGCTTCTCTTCTGTCTGTGCAGTGTTGTGTGTGGACACCCACAGCAACACACCTCAGGGTTTGTGTGCCCCCCGCCGCTCCCCATCCCCCACTGAGTGCTTGTTAATGTCAGATCGATTATAAGGAGGAGAGCAATGGGTGCTGAGTGACACATGACCTATTCTGTTATGCAGACAGGAAGAGAGCGACATTGGCGCGCACGCAGAACATCATCAGCCCAAATGGATTCAAGCTGCATACGAAGATGAAACGAGCTACGAGGTGTTATTAGTTTGTCACGGTCCGTCCATGTCGCATCCATCTCGCCGCCGAGACTGCTTTCGAAACAAGCAGAAAGGCTATAATATGAATGAATCTTTCAAAAAACGAGAACGAATTGGGTGGACAATTTCGAAAAATCATCTAATTGCATTTTTTTTCTCCCCCCACTCAATATTGCAATGGTGATTTAAGATAAATATATTTTTTTAAGCAAAGAAGAAATACATTAATCTGTATTACAAGTAAAACTACCAGATTTATCAGACACACTTGTTTTAGTCTTCTGATGAAATAACCGCAAATGAGCGACCAATTAATATGGAAGATATTTGTCTACCTTCAGGGACAGCGGTCAGTACAGCGGTCAGCTTATCATGTTATCATTATTGTGCATGAAAGGGTTAATTAGAGCTGCGAAGAGACCAAACACTGACTTGTACTCTTGTAAGCGCCGCATTCACAAAATTCTACAAGTGTGGCGTGAAAAGTCGAATGACAACAATAACGGAAATGAATCAGATTTTCATGTTTCATGAAATGATGAGAAGGGTTGGAATTTAATTTAATTCATAGTGAAGCCTTATTCAAACACACACACACACACACACACACACACACACACACACACACACACACACACACACAAACACACACACACACTCCACTCGGCCTCTTCCCTACCAAGTTGTAAATGCCCAGCAGCAGGGCCTCGATGCAACCCGAGGTGTGCGGGTCCCTGGCTGCGCTGACAGACAGAAGGCTCCACAGGAGCTCTGGAAGGAACTGAAGAGTGAATCGCTGCAGCTGCGGCTCACCGCTCCGGTAAAACTCAAATAACTGGTGACACACCGGCTCCAGCAGCTGAGGATGATCCAAAGCACGGCATTATCAAAACCGAGGCGCCAGTTCAAATCGATGTCTCAAATATGACGTAGCCAGCAGCGTTCGTGCGCAGATATGTTTGGAAAGCGTATGCCCGTACCTCACTGTAATTCTCCCGGATGACTTTGTAGAGTGCGGGCACAAGGGCACCTTTGTCTTTAAGCAATGCAGCATAGGCTGACACGGCGCTGTCAGGCAGGGTCTGAAACGCAGGAAGCAAAGTTGGTCGGCATTGAAGCTCACTTGTGGATCATGAAATGAAAGATGAACAGATCATCTCGCTACTTACGGGAAGGGTTTACATGTGTTCAACGCACGCGCAACCCGTTGCTTCAGCGTCGTACCGCACGGTGTCACAACAAGGCGAGCGGCATCGAAGTAGACTGCGCAACGCTCGTGAAGAGGAGCAAGTTTTTGGTGTGTTGTTTGTGTGTGAGTGTGTGTGCGCGTGTGTGTGTGTGAACGCGCCATCGTAACGGCCATGTTTATTTTTAATCAGAGCACCGATGGCGTTTCACGTTCCATGTTAGCATCAGGGTAGCTAGCTAACTTAGAGTCACGTTCCGTGTTAGCGCCAAGGTAGCTAGCTAACTTAGAGTCACATTCCATGTTAGCGCGAAGGTAGCCAGCTAACTTAGAGACACGTTCCATGTTAGCTAGCTAACTTACAGTCATGTTCCATGTTAGCACCAAGGTAGCTAGCTAACTTCGAGTTTGCCTCTTATTTGGACTTTTTTTTTTTTTTTGGGTGGCGTGTTTAAATCAGTTTGACTTTGAATGCATTTAAAATGTGCAGGAAATTATTCTTTTTGAAAGTTTTTTTTTTTTTAATTTAGCTTTAGCATACCTTATATTCTGACAGCCATTCCTCCACCACTCCTTGGTCCATCGCCAACATGTTCCTGCATCTGAGGAGGCGTCGCCTCTACCTACACAAAACAAAAGTACAATTACATAATTAAAAAAAAAACAATCTTATGCAGACACATTGCAGTCTATTTTGATGACATTCTGAATACTTTGTCAGGAACACTTGCGTTTCAGGAAAATAAAAAATAAAAAAAATCAATGGCATCTCCCAAGTCTGGAAGCTATCAAACTGAGGTTACAAATTAAAAGTGCTGTCATTTGAGAGGGTCTGACAAATGTAGCTCATGGTAGTAAACTGTTCAACTAAACAGCCATGGATAAATGGGCAGGAGGAATGCGGAGTCCATGTTTGGTGTGTCTTTTCATGGAGGCCGCTTAAAAAGAGCAAGAGCAGAGGAAGTAAATCGTACGGATTCAATTTTTTTTTTTATTTGGCCAATAAAACTACTTGAACTCCATTACTTCCCTTATGAAACAATACATCCTAAAATCTAATAAGACTTCAGCCCACGGAGAGCAACGGGGACAACAAATAACCCCAACTCGAGATATTCTTGTTCGAAATGACATCCAGCTTTCGCTCTATGCTCCACTTCCTCTGCTGTACTTTCCCTTCGCAAGGCTAAGAGCTTTATTTGGTATTATTTTGGTGCATGGTTCCTAAAAGGCAGCCAGGTGTCCATTTTTGGACTGCGCCAGTGATGAGAATGACAAGTGTGGGGGGAAGGGGAGGAGGAGGGGTTGCAGCGACTCATTAAAAGGAGATGGATAATGAGACAGAACAGCCTGCATTTAGTGGAATTAGTGCATTGTGGCAGCGTGTTCCGTCACATGTAATAAGGGTGTTGAAATCTTGGGCCGAGGTTGTATGTGTGCTTTAAAAGCAGGCGGTGACAGTCTGAGCCTTAAAAAAAGAAGAAACAAAAAAAAAAGACAGTTTCCCTCCTCAGGATTTATTTTCTGACCATATTGGTTTCTCGGGTGCAATTTGCAGTTAAAGTGAAAGGAGAAAAAAAAACATTCAGTTACCTTTCCATTAAAGAAAGAACAACTCACAATGGTTCTTGAGAAAATGAACAATACCTGTCCTGAAAACCAATTCATAAATATCAGGCAGTGCTTTTGAATTGTGTTCCAACAGAATTATTATTTTTTTCCCACCCAGAAGCGTTGCGGCTTGACAATTGCCACTTTGGCAAATTCCAGTTTTAAGATTATTCAGTGACCATTTTATTTTTTAAAAATCTTTCTATAATGCAAAACGTACAATAATGTTAAAAAAAAAAAGAAAAAGAATTAAACAGTTTTTGCACATTTTGTTTTACACTGTGCACACTTTGGCACCATGAGACAGTTTATGAGGCATACTGTCGTGGAGACTCAGCTCTTCTCCCGGCTTCTCAATTCAGCAGTAATATTACTTGCTCTTTACGGAGGATAAAGACTAACCCCCTGCGAGTGTTTTTATACGGTCTGTCGACAAGTGTTGCGGCACAGTTTGCGTAAAGGTAAAGCACCGCCACATAGATGCTAATTGTGTGCTTGTGAGGTTTCCCATTGTGTGTTAGCATCAAGTTAACAGACGCCTTGTAGGCCTTAATCATGTGCAATTCTCCTTGTTTGGTGTTTAGTTTGGCAGTGATCTTCGGCTAAGAAGGGTTGAGCCTATTTTTGGATGAATATTGACATATTAAATCTGCGGGTTGTTGTTTCATGAGCCAAGTTACCCGTCACGATACAGTGCTCGTGATGCAACCACGCAAGTCAAAGCAAAAATCCGTGGCCGCAAATTCAAACGTGGAAGTATCTGCAATATGCCTGTCTCCAAATGTGTTAAAACCACACAAAAGCAATCAATAAATGAATAAAAAGACAACGATTGATGGCCAACAAATCAGTGTATACATGCAGAAAAGAAAAAAAAAGGGAAACGGCTTGTTCCGTTGATGTACTACTGACAGCCCCAAGCAAGAAACAGAAACTCAACCGCCCGGAGATTACACAACGCCGAGTAATTATGTCATCAGGAATGCATTTGTCCTCCCGTCATCTTCCAGTTTGTTCGCTCTTCGCGACAGGGATCGCAAGCCATGTGGGTGAGAGGCACAGGCCGAGCATGAACAGAGCGCAAATCAATCGCGAAGGCAATTGAGAGCGAGATAAATGGATGTACGCTGAGACGATGGATAAAAGGAATGTACACCACACCCGGGGGGATTCGTTACGCAATTGAAAGGGAGACAGATGGGTCAATAAAAGAATTTCATTAGGTTCTCCGCTTCCTGTGGCAAGCAGATTAATGGAACGGCAGGAGACCTGAAAAAAATGATACGATTTTTTTTTTTTGACAGATCTTGAGAATGTTTCGAGACAAATTATCAGCTTTCTAGGAAGTGAGGAAGAATGTGTCAAGTAATCAGTGTGTGTGTGTGTGTGTGTGTGTGTGTGTGTGTGTGTGTTTATCCAGTGCCTGGCTTGAACAAACCTGTTCCTGTGAGCGAGTTCGCAAGCTGCCCACGCCTCTGTCCTTAACGTCGCACACGTACATTAACACACGGCGTGGCCGCAACAGTATAACCTACATATTGCACTTGTTGGCTCACGAGATGTCGCCCCCCCCCCCCAATTCTAAATGGTCAAATGTTCAGCTCTGTTCCCCCAGATCAATTTCCCCAACTTCACAGAGTCGCGCTTTGACAGTCAACAGTCGAAACTGTATGATTTTGGCCTTTGAACAAAGTTTACAACTCTCAGTTTTGTTTTGCCTTTTTCTCATTTGCCTTTTTTTCACAAATGAATGCTACATCATAATCAGTGTGCGCTGTTTGAGTTTGAACTGGAGTTCTGTATTGCAGATTTTTTTGTTTAAAATGATTCATCATTGGTTTCGGAGAAAACTGATGTAACAAAAATACAAGCGGTATCAGTTACTTGGTATCGGTGGATACTCAAGAATTGAGACTTGTATTGGTATCGGTCTGGGGTTCCCGCCCCCCCCCCCAAAAAAAAAAAATCCCTAATTGTAGATGAGATTTGTAATAGAGAATTTCTTTATCGTGTTTGCAAAAAAAAAAAATGCTTGTTTATTCCCGATACACGCGCATTCTGAAATGTGGGCGAGTGGTGTGGTCGAAAGCTTAAAATGAAGAACATGAGAAAAAAAAGAAAAGACGGAAACAATGAAGCGGTAGGAAGAGTAGCAGAGCTGCCCCAGCTGCTTTTTCCTGTGGTACAGGCTAGGGTGCGCGATGAAACGATAAACGCCGGCAAAAAAAAAAAAAAAATGGTTGAAAGTTTTGAAAGAAATTTGTATTGAAGCTGAATGCTTTTTTTCCCCTTTTCTATGATTGCACTTTCAGGTTGCTTCAGTCCTGACCTGAGAAGAAACAGGAAGTAAAAAAAAAAAAAAAATGTGCAAGCAACTGTAGACTCAAACATCAAACATGGTTCGGCAGTACTTGGCGCTATACTGTGGCAGCTTGACACCGGCGGAATAATCATCTGCATCAGACAGAAAGGTCTATGTTCCGTTTTTGTTTTTTTCTGGTCATTGTGTTCAAAGAAATGTTACATATCAAAAGCACTACAGGTATCAGTACTCGGTATCGGTGAGTACTCAAAAGGGGGAAAGAGTCGAACTGGTATCGGCCGTAGAAAAAAAGTGGTATGGATCATCATGTTGCGGTTTCACGATGGAAGTGTTTAATAATTGGATGGCAGTTAAAACTGTTAAAAAGCGCGAGGCAGTGAGATCCCAGCGATGCATTTTTAGCGTGTGGTTTTTGCTGTTATGGGAGATAGATGGAGCGCTCTAAAAGACAGGAAACCTCTTGTAGCAGCCTACGCTCTAAAGCTGATGATGCATCGTCGCCCAACACGATCGCGCCCCCCCCCCTTTTCCTTCATTAGTCAGAGCATACGGGGTTAACGTGACAATTTTCTGCTACAGTCAGAAATAGCTTGGAATGCCGCTGCGAGTCTTCCCAATTCATCGGCGCTCTGAAGAGAAAACGAATCACCAGCTTCCACGGTGAATTCAAATGCTGTACGTTACGCAACTCTGATAATTCACAGAAGAGTGGGGCTGCGTAGTCACCACACGCTTCGTGACAAGCAACGTGATGTTTTCCTCGAGCTCCAAAGACCAGCTTGGCTGTCAAAAAAAAAAAAAAATTTATTCGCAGTCCCAAGAAATAATTGCCCACACTTATAATAAGGCGCTGTGCAGGTGTATGCATTTGTGACAAGACACACAACTGGAAATTCTCAATTTTGACTGACACTTCGGTAGGTATTTATTCAACAGTATGTCATACACCGGGAGTAGGTTTGGGTGATTCATTGATATAATCAATTAATGTGATTTTATTCCACGGATTTTTTGGGGCAGCTTCCACAGCTAAGAACACATTGATAAGTGCACTGCTTGCACTAACAACATGATTGCAAACAGAGAGCTAGTTTATAAAAGCACAGTCAGCACTGCCAGGTTGATGACTTTTCCGACGCCTCGAGCATACTGCGAAACAAGAAAGTTGTTCAGAGTCGATTGAACTGAACAATGCTAACAGCACGGTGCCCTCGTTGAAAAAGTAATGACTATGGGCATGTTGGAAAATTGTGAACCAAAGTATGTCCTTCCAAAGATCACATTAGAAAAGAGAGACAGACATCTGGAAATGGTGAGCCATGCAATTTTATAATATTCAATTGATGGATGTAAACAAACAACTATTGAGACTCACAGTTAAGTGCAGCCCATAATTTACTCCTCGTATATGTTCAAGAAAATATGTGGGAAGAGGACCTTTAAAAAAAAAAAATTAGTTGCAATCACAATATTATTATTTTAAAAAACGAGGATGTAAGAGTGATCAATGAAACTAACATGTGAAATGTGTTGCTGGGAATACTTGTTTTAAAGCATGTTTGGCATATGAGAACAAAATCAAAACTTGAATCAGTATAAGTAAGAAATACGTCATTGTCATTTGCATTTTGTATCAGCAAAGGGAGGTGGTATCAATCTATCACCTAAGTCAAGTGTCTAATATTTTGTCCATCCCATGCAGCTCCATAAAATCAGGATCAATACCCCTCTGTGGCTTAAATCAGGACCAAGCTCACATGTTACCAGACTGCTTTTGGGAGACATAGAAAAAAAAAGAAAGTAAGGACTATTCATTAGGAATACTCTCACATTAGTGTCCCACTGAAAGCTGCATCACATGATTCACATGATGCTTGGACAGATATGACAACGCTTTACCAAGGCACTGTGAAGTGGTTTGTCTGCAAGGGAACACACCCACACAACAGTCTCAAAATAGAGTCCGGTGCAAAGTCTTTCTCTGTGGAAAAATGACACCACAGGTCCGCTTATGCTGGAACCATCGCTAAACTGGATCGTAATTGCATATGTGGGGTTCATATTACTCCACTACACCAAATTCGCACTTGTGTTGAAAAATCGGACTGCTAAAATGCAAATGTTACTCGGTGCCCTTGCCAGCATTAGTTTGCTCCGCGTTTGTGTTAAACCAGCCAGCAAAGTAACAAAAGATTAATCTCAGCCCGCCACACACTCTTAATCTTGCTGAATGACTTCGAACTGTCATGACGATTGCCTACAGGTATAGCTAGTTAGCTAGCTCGGCTAAGGCGCGACAACAACTAAACCGGGACAAGTTATTATTTACTTACTGGCATGCTAGTTGTGAAGCTCTGGCGAGTGTCGTCCTGAAAGTTCCGACAAGTAGTAAACAAGCATCACTTCCCTCCTGCTTGGTTCCCTTCAGTAATGCAGCAGACCCTCTCGTTCATCGTGGGTACTTTCCTCAGTCAAACCATCTTTAAATGGGAGCTCTCAGACTCAACGAAAGGAAAAGGACGAGTGGGCCAATGAGAGGCGAATAGGAAGTCATGTTGCCCCGCCCTCTTAATTTATAAGCCAATGAAATTCTTACGTTGGTTATTTCCACGATCAGGGTAGGTTGTCGCTGTCAGCCGCGCTCTCTCTCTTGACGCGTGATCTGTCAAATGTATTTCAAATGAATTATTTTCAAGAATATTGCACGTCAATTTGTGGAACAAGTGTAATGTTATAATTTCCATACAGCAAATGCTGCACGTTCATTATGAGAAAAGAATCTATTCGAGCTAAACGCTGTTGTCTGATGCATTTCATTTTGACCATGAATTTTGGAACAATGGGGTATAAATAGAGAATGCATGATCAAATGGAACTTGGTGATTTGTGGGCAGGCTTTCACAGAATTGGGAGATTAAACATTTGTAATCATTTGACCCTGTCCTAAATAATCAGAAAAGATCTGCTCCCTCAACATCCGGTGATGGTCTCTTCATTTCAGGCCAGGAGTATTAGAGCTTGATTATATTTAACCACTGGGGTGATAAAAATAACCATAACACATTTTCTCTTGACCCAGGTAGTCTCTCTGTAATAAACACATTATGGGTGTCGCCTGCCCCCTCGCGTTGATGACTAAAAGTACAGAAACATTAAATTGCAGCTTTTTCAAGAAAGTGTAACATTTTGTTCCGTTTATTACAACGTGCATGATACAAGAGTTTGACATTTTCAGTACGGTTATGAAGAAGTGTCTGATTTTGACAGTTCATCACGACCTTGTAAATACTGTGGTGCCTTGGATAAAATTTTGTTTGTTTACCATGTTTCGTAACACAAAAAAAAAAAGTATCTCAAATCATCTTTCCACATTGCAATGAAAATAAATCCCCTGAATATGTTCCGACCTCCCCAAAACAACTAAAACACACTGCTATGTGTTTTTAATGAGGGGAAAAAAATAGTGCGCTATCATATCATGCTTTATAAAAACAGTTATGACATAATCAAATAAAAATAAACATTTTTTTCCTCACACTTTCTTTTTCAGTGCACATTGTGCTGCTCATTCTGGTGAGGCAGCCTTGCCCAGCTGAACAAACAGGCATAAAGATACTGGCCTGGAGACTTAGCTCCCTCTCTAGGCTTCTCAGTACGGCGGTAATATGTGTCGTTCATCACAGAGGCTAAATCATATGTGCCTGTTAGTTAGCTTTGTTATACTGCGTGTCTACATGTGTTGCGTCGGCGTTAGTGGGCAAATATCCATTGCTTTAAGGCACAGGTGTCAAATTCCCGTCCTCGTGGACCGCTGTCCTGCATGTTTTAGATCCCTCCCTCCCCAACGATCAGACCAGCATTGATACAATATCTGACTTGTATAAAAGTTGACGGTCAGTGAATTCAGTTAAAAAATGTGAAAGAACTACAGAGGAGCACCTGCTACCCGAGCTGCCTCAGTTAGGACCTCTTCAGCATGTTGTCTGTATTTCACTGACAACTCCTTGGCCCTCCTGACTTCCTTCATGTTCTTTTCCAGATTCTCATGAAGTCTCCCTTGGTCCTGGTAAGTCGCCGTGACCCTCTTCACCTGTTCGGCAATTTGAACCTGGCTCCGAAGTAGCCAGCCAATCAGCTCTTGAAGGATTGCACCTTTCGATACGGCGGCCTTGGTGTTCTCAGAAGTGCACTTCAGCTCTTCTTGAGCGAACCGCAGAGCGGGAGGAAATAAAGTCTCATTATCTGCTCCATGTGAATCCACGGGAACCACAGAGAGGGAGAAGTCGTAGCCCTTCATCCTGAGTGAGACCTTGCATTTGTCTCCTTGAAGACCAATGATAGGAAGTTGAACAAAACGAAAAAAGAGGGTCTTATTGAAACTCTTGACCTTTCCTCAAGCCACTTACTGTGTTCTTCTCTGATCTTGGCCAGGCATTCGGATATCGTCAGGTGATCGTTGTGTGCGCAGCCGCAACTCTTTTGCAGGTTTCGAATGTGGAGAAGCATGTTCTCATAACGTTCTTGCAGCTCATTGAAGGTCTCGGCCACGTCGGAAAACCTCAAATCCAGTTCCGGCACGCACACCCGCTTCATCACCAGTCTGCCGTTCTGCTGCACGTCTAGCACAAAAAATAAAATAAAATCACCAAACCGCGCAGGTTGTTCACATATTGCCGTGCCCATCATAACACCTTTTCTGTGTTCAGGATGACATACCGCCATGTACTGGTCGTGTTAGCCTGGCGGATTCGGCTCCATTTAGTTCAGGTGGACAGGGCTGCAAGAGAGGCTGCCTCTGATGATGCGAGTCAAAATAAAAATAAAACCAAAAATGGGATGAATAAGATAACATAATTATGAATGGCATTGCATTCGTTAAGTCACAACTGGATTAGTGAATCTGAACCCGGGTTTCAACCGTAGCCAGTTATTCAGGCAGGGAGGGGTCAGTGCCTTGCTCAAAGGCATGTGGTCAGGACACACAAAGCCCTTTCATCAACAAATGTGATACACGGGTTCCAAAGCCCAAGTCCTTTTCGAGATGACCGAATTGTCGAACGAGAGAGAACACAACACTAGTTCTGAAGCAGCCAAATGTGAAACGCTTCTCTGAAAGCTCAAGCGCACACACTAATATTCTTTTGACAATAATACACTGCTCGTGCATGGAATGGAACACATACCTCGTTGTCGGAGTTTTCATTTGCGAAGCAGCAAGTGCAGAGGCGCCGGAGCATTTTTCTGTAACTGTCTCCCAAAGAGTTTTCGTGTCAATGATTTCAGACAATAGTCCACATTCCGCATGACGTCAGCATCATACGACTCCTGAAATGTTCCTTATCTTCTTTTTTTATTGTAGTCCGCTGTGTACACACATGCCAGCACACACTGCAATCAAGTTTAAAAATGCAACTCTGTGCACAAATAGACGATACTTGGGAGGGTTTGTGCTCAAAACCAAATTAAATGCTCTCAGAGGGCAGGAATGCCGTACAGTTACGCAATAACACAATCTTGCTCTAGACATGTACTTATTTTTACATGGTTTATGTTTTCCGGTGGTTTAGCCAGAAATTTTTCAGTGTGGTGACACCTCACATTGAACCTGTGGCCAAGCTACGCGCACATTCGCATGGGTCGTAAACGCTCTGTAACTAAAGTCATCGTTTATCATATTATCCAGTCAGGGTTTGGATGACTCGATATGCTATTTTAGTTGCTATTGCTTTGCTTTTCTTGGACATTCTAATTTCTAGCTCATGCACTGATTTGCTAGCTAACGGCCAATCAGAGCGATCGATTCTCAACAGACGGCCGACACTATTTTGCCTTGAAACCGTGATTGTGGATGTTATGACAAACACTGACTTCTCAACTTAATTTTATTTTAACAAAAAGAAATTCCTTTAAACTTCGCATTCAGAAAAATGTGTACATTTGTTCTTTAAATATACATTATACAGGTAATATGAACCAATTGTGGAAGAGTATCAAGATACAAGAACACTGTATCCATGTGAAAATGGAAGGTCAATGGCATAAAAAAATAAATAAAAATAAAAAAATTCCCCTGGCCATGTCAACGAGGCAAATCCGCCGCTGTCGGTTTTTCTCTCTGTCGTGTTCAGATAACGGCACAAAAGTGCCGTTCACTGTCCAAAAGAGGTATCTCATCTAATGCAGTTTCAACTTTTGGTTGACCTCGCGGTTTTGAGATGACGACTTTTCATTATTTAGTACTCTGGTTTTTGGCAATTGATGTTCATCGCGGACTTGACAAAGAATGAGTCAATATACCGGATTAGCTTCCATGACTTTTTTAATTGCTTGCCTGCTGTTATGTTGAAATGTTAAATGTGTATAAATGACATTGGCTTATTGTATATATATATTGCAGATTAAAATGACATCTTTTAAAAAATGCGTAAGCATTGAAGACATGAATTACAATACATAGTGCACTTGATAAAACGTATCAGTAAAAAAAATATTAAAAATTCGACAGCAGATATTTGATTATACTCTTCGCCATTGTGCAGCTGAAAAGAGATTGCGACGAATGTGATCAAAAGGCACAAGCTGAAACTGAGGATTTATGATTACGAAATGACAACGGAGTTGCTTCTGAGCATTTCTGAAATTTGATGACATGCGCTGCTGTCCATTTGGTCCCATGTAAGTCTGAATATCATTCTTGTCTTACTCACTGATTTCTAAAACAGCAAAGCGGTTGCTGATCCCGTCTACCCCTCCTCGCCTTCCTCGTCCCCTTCCTCTCCGTTCTCCCGCTGCTCCTCTTCCTCTTCCTCTTCTTCCCCGCTCAGCGCCTCGCCCGGCGCCGCCTCTCGCAGAGGAAGGCTGCGGCTTGTAGCCGCAGTTCTTCACGGCATGTAGCAGGACGCTGTAAACGTCGTAGGAAAACTTGGGCAGCACACGATCTACCGTTTCACCTTTTTTTAGGAGGTTGAGAACGCCGTGCACCATGGTACCGCTGAACAAACTAATAGAAAAGGCACAGAAGAGAGTCAACAAATCACTGAACGAAAAAAAGGGGGGGGGGGCGGTAGTTATGTTGATAGCTACAGGAGTCCGAGGATATAAATGGAGCCTTAACTACCAGTAGACTTGTCATTCATTTTGTGTTCAGGTTGGATTATTGGCTTTTGGGTAAAATAGAAACTCACTATGAACGTCACATGAGCATTCAAAAGTTTAGAGACGGTTCTGTTGTAAAGGTTATGTAGATCAGTGGTTCATCCTGAAATTTCACCCCAAAAAGACCCCATGTTTTTGCAAAAAGTCGGGAAACGCAAACAGCGTATGACTTCAATTTTCTCTTACTGTGAGAAGCGGACTTCATTCATCGGCATCAGCAATAACTGATTCAGACACTGCGCACTCCAGAGGCAGGCCTGCCATTGGGCGAAACTGTGAGCCGCTGCGACGTCCATGCCGTTTCTCGAAGACAAACGATTTTGATCCAGCCGATGAATCAAACCGCGCTCGGTCCAATTATCCTTCGGGACTGGAATTGCGGACCACAAAAGCGATGAGCAGAGAGGGCTAGTTCTTTAAGCTTTTCTCATCGTAGTGATTAAATATACATACATGGGTAAAAATGACATTTGTCATGCAGTGTAACAAACCGGGAATTTGGTAGTACACAACTCCGGTCTGCTGCATCAAAACCAGCTCTCCGTAAACCATTCCCACGATTAAGGCCTGGAGCTGAAGCTGTGAAGGCTTCGGCGCGGCCTCCCGCAGCCAGAAGCTTGTCACCGCCACGGGCAGACACATGCTGGCAGGAACATGAGCCAAGGCAGACGGATTGACCCGCAAGACTTCAAATAGGGCATTGCGACGACGCGTTCCGGGGACCTGCATAGTCGAAAGAAGAAGTAACAGGTCATCGATCTCTATTCCTTCTGAAATTGAATTTGTTAAAGACATAGTGGACAGTGGGGTTTTTTTAATGATTAAATAAATATACCAAATTACAGTGAAGGTTAGGAATGGCTACTGTCACTTCACATTGAGTTGTTCTGCCTGTCACAATATGATGCCGGTGTGGTATTAGTTTGAATTATTTTGAAATTTCCCGATAAGTTTACTCACAGGAGAATCAAAGTGTTTCATAGTTACCACGCTGAGGGTATCCACATGGAAATGGGATTTTAGCCGCAGTGCCTCCACTTGGTTTCTCTTCAGATTGAGGTGAAGCCGATCCCATTCCTCCACACGGACGGGGGCGGAGGAGACTTGCCGGGTGTCTAGTACGGCAGCTGGACCGTGCGCTTGGCCCCATTGAGCTCTCCCACCACTCTGGGTAAAACTCTCGGGTAATTTCAAGGGCTGGGAGCTATCAGGAGGCGTCGGCCTCCCTTCGAGCAGTAATATCCCATATATGGCCTGGCGTATAGTTGTGGCGCAACAGTGGCTGCTTGGTTGCCTGCTGTTCTCCACCTGTGGATTGAGGAGCACCCTGCGCAGAACCAAAGCATCAATCACCAGGGGAGCCAGATGTCCTTCTGTTGCAGCCCCCGACAAGCCCTTCGGTAACGTTCGATTATGCTCATCTGGAACCTTGCGTTCAGTGAACCAACAAGTCAGGGGGCTTTGAGGGGTCACATGATACTCCTTCATAAGCGCCTTCAGCTGTGAACTGAGCCCACCGCCGCCGTTCGCTCCCATGAGCCTCTTCACTTCCGCCAGTGCCTGCACTGAACTTGGGAAAGAGGACAGCCAACGAAGCAGGACGTCAATTCGGGAAAAGGGCGATTTAGTGTTCCCCTGGCCGCCAGTTCTTCTATCGACCAAATGCAGGAGTCTTTCAGCTTCTTTTGGAGTGCCATAGTCATTACCAGCCAGAACAGCACAGAGAGGCAGTAACTCCGGATTCATTCCTCCATAAAAACGGCAGAGACCCTGAGTGGTGTAGCACCGAGCTGGGATGTAGCAGTGAGACGCTTTACCATTAAGGTTGGTCCAGTTGAAAAACTGCAGGGGCAGGTATCCACCTATGATGAGACAAAATACACAAAAATACTTCAGCAACACAAAATATATTCAGCGGCGTGAAATAATTTTTCACAGCACTGCATCTCTTTAGATGCAAGTCCTATACCTGGAAGGTCAAAAATAAAAAAATCACTGTCGTTGCTCAGAACTGGGCACCTCCATTGGTGAGCCAGACAGGCAATGTCCCAGTCAGCCTCAGCAAGACTCTGGACCAGGGAGACCTTCCTCTGATTTAGGACCTCAACGAAGACCTGCCGTGTAAGGATAGGGAGAACTGAGCCATTGCGGCCTTGAGACATATTCTCTGCTTCCCTAACTCTGGACTGCAGACGCTGCTGCAGAGTGCCAAACTTCTTGTTGCTGGGGTCAATCCCTGAAAAGAGTGAAAAGAAACGTTAAGAACTAAATTATAACGGGAATAGCAATAAAGATTTGAGATTGATTTTAAAATGATGAAATTACCTCCATCCAGAACCACATATGGTTCAATATTACAGGCCTGCAGGGCAGAGAGAAACTCAAGGACCAGTGTTGCAAAGGCATCATAATCGCCTCCATGCTGTCGGTCCAAACCGTGTTTCAAGTAGAGATGGAAATACAAACTGCTGCCGTCGACAAGCAGTCGGCTGTCTTTGAATTTCACATCAAAAAGGAAATGTCGGTTTCCTTCCACAAAGGTAGTAAGACCATGAACGCCCATGGGATCTCAGGCTCTGGAAAGACATGGATTGAAAGTATACAGTGGTTGGAAAAAGTCTGGAAGTGCCGTTTTTTAATCAGATTACAACAACAACAATATTTGTGCATTCTGTTTGGCCTTACTTCCTAAGAGTGTCATAGATATGACGAATTGAGTTGAGTACCCTGGCCCGGTCACCTGTCAATCATTCACTCACATTAATGCCAATGAAAAATTTTGTTTTCAGTCAATCTGTGAGTGGGGGTTTCAATCAGGGCTCTGGCTTTCTCGTTTTTCATTGCAACCAGACTCAGCATTTCTGACAGACTGTCAATTTGAGGAAACCAAGCTGTCACGTTGCTACTATGTGCTATCTGCGATGAAATGGATAGATTGCAAAAGCAATATGAATGGACATATCTGTGGCGATTTGGGAAAAGAATGAGGAATGCATTTTGGGCTAATTTAACCATTAGTTTGCACAAGGCACATAACGAGAGTACTCGATTTCTTCGTAGACACCTTGTATTTGCAAATATATGAACTAAGTTAGTTCTTTTACCGTTTCCGTCCGAACACTGTTTACAATCGTTGCTCATCTTTAAAGAATGGAGGATTTTGAGCCAAAAGACAAACTTTTTTTTCCTTTTCTTCCCTTGTAATATTCCGTACCTTTACCTCCGTGGGTTGAATCTGCCCCGAATTCACGCCTTTCACGAATAGAATATAAACTCCAGAGCTTCTCATCTAGTCTACTTTAAAACTTGATTTGTTGTCCGTGCGTTGTATTTTCCTGGCTTGCTTTTGACACTTCTCCCTTTTCTTCGATTTCTTCTTCCTGGTTACGATTTGTGATGCTCGTTGTCGCCCTCTATCGAACAAACAGCAGGATTATTCTTACGTTGACGAGAGAGCGTCTGTCATCTCGCGACAGAACGCGAGATCGCCGAAGCTAGCATGCGCTAGCCAGTTTTGTTCTGTCGTTTCATAATAATCACTGCTTATTCTCGCTATGTCCGGAGCAACGAACGTTGAATTTCCAGGGACAGGTCAGACCAGCTCCGGGTTCGCCGCCCATCGGAAAAAAGACAGCATTCCGTCCGCTTGGTTCTGGGAGAGTCCTGACATATTAGCTCAGCTGGAGCTAGTGCGCCAGTGGATCGGGAAGTACTACAAAAAGGTAGCTAGCTCGAAGCTAAAAAGCTAGTCGCCGCCTTCCTGCGGATTGTAAACAGACATCCCTCAGGGTTTAACGTTTGCATCGGTATTGTCTTACACTAAACAACATTGCTGGTGCGGGTCAGCACCGAAATCCAATTTTGCACCTCACCAATTGTTAATCGTACACATTTTAACAGCTGGGAGTGAAGAATGTTGGAGAAAATGCAGTCCCGTGATTGTCAGTCACCAAGCACTCCTCATATTCATCAAATCTCTTTTGTGTAGTTTGTGTTGGTGGATGCTCCATCATGTCAGGCACTGGCTGCTGTGACGCTGCAGCTCCTCCAGTTTCAAGAGGATGCGTTCGGCAGACGAGTTCCAAATCCTGCCCGCAACAAACTCCCCGTAAGGCTCTTTTCAACATTTTTGCCAAACAACTTAACCTGATCACTACCAATCCTTAAATCCACATTCGAAGTGATAGCACCAAAGATGGCAAGAAAACGATTTATCTGAAACACATTAATGATGCACGCATCTTAATTTACCCACACATTTACTTACATGATTATAATCTCTCACAACCATCTGACGTTTGGAATTGCAAGATCCCGACAGTTCATTCTCACTGTCTGAGGCATATTTCACTTTCCAGACACAGTGTTTCATGGACTTGCGGCCGGGAGGTGGACTGTGTCACATCCTCGGTTCAGCGTACAAGTTCAAATCTGAGCAAGGCTGGTGAGTCTCAAGCGAGCCCACAAAGCGTCTTTGCTTCCAGTGTGATAATGAATAACCGGACCTCCATTCTCTGTTTTCACAGGCGAAGGTTTGACTTGCAAAATCCATCAAGGAGTGAAAGGAATGTCGAAATGTTTGATATGATTGAAAGAACACTATTACAGGTAAGGACGCACTGAAAAAGAACTATCCTAAAAGGCAACAAATGTGAATGTCTTTTTTTAAATTTTTGTTTTGGTGCATGTGTGTCAACAGCAACACTGTTTGTCACATCCGGTTGTTTATCTGGACCCTTCGCTGGATCAGGACCTGGCCAGCAGAATTAGTGTTGTCGTTACAAAGCACCAGGTAAAATTATTGGGCTCCAAAGGTGCTATACGTTCGAACAGTGACACTCTTTTGCTTCTATCCGGATATGCAGGGCACAGTTAGTATGGACAGAAGCCTGGCAAGTCACCACATATATCCATCACTCTCATCCACAGACGAAGGTGGGCAAAAACATGTGCATGTCATGACTAAATGCTTCACAGTCAGGCCGGAATTTTATTTGACCTATTTGCATTCCAGAGGAATGGATTCGGCCTGTCATGCGAAAACAAAACTATATCCTGGTGCATTGGGGCATGCACCCTGACAGGTATTAGAGAGGTACACATGTGACCATACATCAGATTCTCAAACAAAAACATTCCCCATTTTTTTTCTCCCTTCCATCTTTCTAGTTATGACAGCTGGGTGCCCTCGAGTGATGTCAATGGAGATGTTCAGGAGCCTCCTCAGCCAGAGAAACCGTGGAGGGTGAGCACACGTTAGATTTTCCAAGTGTAGGCCCTTGTTTTTGCAAACGTTAGCAAGCAGATTGTACAGGTTCACATTTACTATCGACGGTATTATGTTTATTTGTCCGTGTGATCCAGGTCCACGCTGGTTATGTTCTGGACACGGACGTTTTCAATGAGTGGATGAACGAAGAAGACTATTGCGTGAATGAAGGGAACGTGCCTGTTATTTTTCGACAGCGCATACACATACGAGAAGACCAGGTCTGTTATTTTGCGGGGTGCCGAAAGAATATTTCTTGAGGGAAAATAAGGTGTCTTGACAATTCACCTCATCTGTGTCAGGATGTCAAGTCCACCCCCTTCAAAAAGAGAAGACGCTCTCCTTCTCCCTTGTCCTCTGAAGCTAGGAAGAAAGGAAAAAAGGGGTATGCAATATTCAAATTGAATTCCGTGTGGTGCGGTTGTTCTGGACTTGCAATGATTATCGTGTGGATATTTACATGAAGACGGCGACGTGGACAGCAGGAGGAGGAGCCAGAGGAGGACTTGACCAAAGAAATGGAGGACCCCACGCCTGTTCCAAACATGGAGGAGATCACATTACCCAAGATTGGTAAGCGACATCCAGTATTGCGTCTGTTTTGTTTTTTTTTTCTTGAAAGGATCCACAATTCATAGAAAAAATACATTATGGTATTTTGAATGCATTTTTGGGGAGTCATATTTCTGTGCATTTCATTTTGTTGTTACTGTGTCCTTTGCAGTCAACTTTAAAAAGGACAGTGAGAATACGCCTGTCAAAGGAGGGATCATGGCCGATCTGGGTAAATGTGCCCCTTCTTATTAAAATAGTGCACAATAGATTTGATATTTAAAATGGCACATGAGCATGCTTTTTGAAATGGCTCTCATTATTTTTGTCAGTTTAATTCTGCCGACATTTTTATGTGATTGCACCACACATTCTCATCATCTGCTCTATTTCTCTCTTAGATGACCAAGAAGACGATTTTCCGGGAAGGGTAATTACCATTGACATTTAAATACATCTTGTAATATATCTTTTTTTTCCTGTATCAGCACAAATATTGGAATTGGATGTTTTCTGAATGTGAACCAGCTGATGTTGTGTTTGCTCGCGTGGATTGTAAACCAGGACGATGAGGAGGGAAGAATGGAGATTCCTCGCCTATTAGAGGGCGAGGAGAACATCACTGAACAAACCCATCACATCATAATACCAAGTTACACATCTTGGTTCAATAACAACAGGTGACGAAACGTGTTGAAATGCATTCGTGCAGCCGAACATGAATTTTTTTGGGGGGAGGTGATTTGGACACTCGACCGTACTTACGCGTTATTTCTTTTTGTCAGCATCCACTCAATCGAGAAGCGCGCCCTCCCTGAATTCTTCAACGGAAAGAACAAGTCCAAATCACCGGAAGTGTGAGTGGCCCACACAGACTGAACACGACTGAACTGTCGAGTCCTGTAAAATAAAATGAAATAAATTCGAGCAATCAGGAAGTCAAAGTTGTTCAAAGTATATTCTGTCTTGTACGTGACAGCTACCTGGCCTACCGTAATTTCATGGTCGACACGTACCGGCTGAACCCCCAGGAATACCTCAGCTCGACATCCTGCCGGCGGAATCTCACCGGGGATGTTTGTTCCATTTTGAGGTATCCACGTGTGCAACTGTGCTCGTTGCAGTTCTGCGCGTTAGCTGCTGAAAGGACGTCAAACTGATGATGGCGGTCATTGTGTACAGGGTGCATGCGTTTTTAGAACAGTGGGGTTTGATTAACTACCAGGTGGACGCAGAGAGCAGACCACTCCCCATGGGACCCCCACCCACTCCTCATTTTAATGTCCTGGCAGACACGCCCACTGGGCTGGCCCCTTTACAACACAAACCACTGCAGGTGAGCAAAAGTACCCGCGCGCAGTGTATCCGGAAAGTATTCACAACACTTTCTAATATTGCAACCTTATTTTAAAATACATTCTATCAGACGATAAGATTGCGCAATTAAAAGTGGATTTCACGCATGTAATTTTACGTTTCCTAGATTAGTTGTAATGGTCTAAGTTTGCCGTTGCAGGTGACATCATCCCAGCACATGTTGTGCTTCCCAGAGAAGAGCAGAGAGAAGCCTTTGGATTGCCAGAATTTCGGATTGCGCATGGATGTTTACGCCAAGAAACACCCAAAGGTCTCCGCACCCGCAGAAAACACGTTGAAGTGTTGAAATAACTTCCGTGGCTTTTCAATTTATTACCTGTGTTGCACAATGCATTTTTCAACATCTGCTGTCATTCTTTTGCATTTGTCTTAGACAAAGGGCGCTTGTGCGGGACGGGAGTGGACAGAGCAAGAGACGCTTTTGTTGTTAGAGGTAAGTCTTTTTTTTTTTTTTTTTAATGAATCCTAATATAACGGTACCGTATTTGCGGTTAAACCTGTTTTGGGGGATTTCTCAGGCCTTGGAGGTCTACAGGGACGACTGGAATAAAGTGTCCGAGCACGTGGGCTCAAGAACACAGGATGACTGCATCCTCCATTTCCTCCGTCTGCCCATAGAGGACCCGTATCTCGAGGATTCGTCCGCCTCCCTCGGCCCGCTGGCGTACCAGCCCGTTCCCTTCAGCCAATCCGAGAACCCCGTGATGAGCACGGTGGCCTTCCTGGCCTCGGTGGTGGATCCGCGGGTGGCGTCAGCCGCCGCTAAGGCTGCGCTGGGTGAGGGGACGCGAGAGAATTCGTATGTGTAGTTTGAAATTGAAATGCTGTCTAAAGATTGAGTTTGTGTCCAGAGGAATTTTCACAAGTCCAGGAAGAGTCTTTGAATGAAATGACGTGCAACCAACTGAAATCAACTGGTGAGATTTTGAAGTACAGTTTAAACACAATTGCTATCTATCGATGTTACAAATGTATTCTCACCGCTCAGACTCAACGGATGCTTCACAAGTCCAGATGAACAGCAGTTCCCATCAGGTAGACGGCCAGCAAAGGCACACGTCCATTCTTCCTGATGTTGAACGTATGCGTGTTTGGTCCTCGTGCAGGTTGCCGTGAATGCTGACGGGCTCCTGGTTGAATCCATAGTGCCCAAAGTTGAAGGAGTCAAAAGAGAGAATGCAGAGGAAAGCGACAGAATTCACATCGGTACAATATCAAATCAGGTTTTATAAAAGATGTTGATACGACAAACCGTTATTTTATCTGGCCTTGAGAAATTCTCAACACGTTTCCCAGGCAATGAGGACGACGGCACGCAGCGTCAGGAGGGAGAAGGGGATGAGGGGAGAGCGGCGATGGAGCTGGATCTTGTCGAGAGCACCGTTACCACGGCAGCAGCGGCCGCTTTGTCCTCTGCTGCAACAAAGGCGAAGGTAAGGGGCATCCTCTCATTTTGAAAACGATTCACAATATTGACTGTTCAGTCCTCTTAGCAACTAAGACGCGGTTTCAAATATAGTCACCAAAAATGCTTGTTGCGGGGTGAAGTGTGTTGACTTTTGCATTTTAGTTACACTTGAGTTTACTTACTTTAGTTCCACTGGCAGAATGAATATTTTGGTGTCAAACTTTGTCCTTCACGCAGCACTTGGCAGCAGTTGAGGAGAGAAAGATCAAGTCTCTGGTGGCTTTGCTGGTGGAGACCCAAATGAAGAAGCTTGAGATCAAACTGAGACACTTTGAAGAATTGGAGACCATCATGGACCGTGAGAAAGAGGCTGTGAGTGGATGATGTCTTTTTCTGTTGTTTGGGGGGGGGATATTGCGGTGATGCATTTTCTTCACTGGATTTGTGTCTGTAAGACGTTTGTTTGCTTGTTTTGCAGTTGGAGCAGCAGCGGCAACAGCTTCTTACAGAGAGACAGTCCTTCCATACTGAGCAGCTCAAACAGGCGGAGATGAAGCTTCTCCAGCAGAGGGAGCAACAGGGACAGCCAGGATTCACGATGCAGCAGCATTCCGGTTAGGACAGTGGTCGATTTGATTCCTAAGTCAGGATGAAAAATCAAACAACTGCTATAAGATAAGTAAACACAGACTCCATTGTGGCCCCTGCTTCAGGTCAGTCCGTGGCCAACCGGATCACCCCGAGTGGAGGACAAATGCAGGCGATGGGCCCTCGCCACCCCGGAGCATCCAATGGCATGTGTGAGCATTCGTTACTCGGTGCCGCGGTTTGTAACTGCCGTCACCTCCGGCGGTCTTCAACTGCTTCTTTCCTTGTGACAGATCCGTCCTCACAGGCCGATGGCATGACAGCAGCTCAGCCCGGCCTTCTGGCATCGAGTCACAGTTGAGCGGACGGACGCGTTGAGCGTCCGTCAAACACGACACAAGTCGTGTGTGCTTGGTTCAAGGATGACAGCATTGATGGTCAAAACCTGTCCGGTAGTCCCATTTGTAGAACGCATGCTGTGTGTGTGTGTGTGTGTGTGTGTGTGTGTGTGTGTGTGTGTGTGTGTGTGTGTGTGTGTGTGCGTGTGTGTGTGTGTGTGTGTGTGTGTATCATCCAGTTGAGCTCAAAGCATTAAAAAGTCTGTGAAATATTTGTGTTTACGAGTTGAGGCAACTTCAGATTTGTCTCGACTCATTAAAGTTGTTTTTTTATAAGTTACCAGCTTGTCTTCCTGTCTAATTTATTAAACAAAAAATGCTGAGAGATCTCCCACTGCATTATCTTGAGGGGAATTTCCATTTAAAACACAGTCTAAGTATAAAAAGAGCAGTTGCGGTTCAGTATTATATTGTCAGTCAAGTCTTACGTTGATGGCATGATTTAAAAGATAGCTTTTGTAGTGGATCTCAAAAATAGACTGAAAGTTTCTGTTTATTTACCTACGAGATATTGCGGTTGTCTTAGTATCTGCGTCTTTTCCTGCATTACCTGAAACAAGCAAAACAAAACAAAAAGTGAACCAAAGTCGTCAGTCAAGGAACATTTTATTATGGAATGATGTTGAATCACATACTTTTCTAGATGTATGCAGAAGCAGCTCTGGCGACAGATGAGGTTGACGTCACCAAACGGTCAATGATTAGCTTCTTGCCAAAGTTCCTGGAAAAAAAACCCCAAAACAAAACACAATCAATTAGTGGCAGTTGAAAATGAAATGACCTTGAACGTTTATTTACATGCATTCTGTTGTGGTAAGATGATGCCCCACCCAAGTCCAAGCAGTGTATGAGGAAGATAAATGAGCAGGTATGTCATGATTAATTATGGGAATTAAGTACATATGTGGAAAAACAGCCTACGTTTCCTCTGATGGTCCAACATGGACACACAGAGGGGGGAAATTTGGACATCCCGTCCACCCCTTACTGTTCATCACGGGAACAGGATGAAATAACCAACATAGCCTGGCATCAAATGAGATGCGCGATAGCTCCTTTCTAGTTCTCAGTTGGATCCATCTGTTCAACCTGCATGATGAAACCCGCAAAAAAAAAAAAAAAAAAAAATCTTGGGTTGAAAATGTTGCTAATATAGGATGTACTTGTGTGTATTTACCACACATCTACATTGCTGTATTTGATGAGCTTTTTTTCTGGCTGTAAATGTTGTGCGTGGATGTGTGTATGGCGGAAGCAATTTCGTTCTGCTCTGTTTGGCAGAGCATCACTAAACATTTTTCTCTTTCGCAGTCGCCACCGCTCTGCAGCTTTGCTTGCACATATCCGCATCCCATCTCCCCTTTGGCCAGATTCTTGTCATGGAACAACTCCCCACTCCATTGTTGAGAGTCAAAATTTGAAATTTCGCCTCGAGTGTGTTTGATAGCAATTGATGGTGAAAAGTGGGCCACTCCACTCAGAGAGTTTTGGATCAATTGCCTCCTAATTAGGGAATTGGATTGCAATTTGTTCATTTGGAAGAGACGGGAAACTTATTTGATTCATACCCACAGTATCCGTGATAAGTCTGCAAGCTATTTTCAACACTGTTTATGAGTTAAGAAATTATTCTTGTAGAGTAAAATTAAATGCAACTATCACTGAGAGGGTGGTTGCAATATGTGCGCATGTGCAAAATTGGTGGCTCACCATCACTTACGTACAACGGAAAACTGAATTGGCTGCGCTGCGGCCTACTGCTCGACACGTCACTAGTTGTACGTTGGCTCCCTCTTGTGGTAGACGTTAAAATATCTGAATTCAATGTTTAAACTTTCTTTCAAATCCAGGAACGATAAATTAAGTAAAGTTCAGTTGTATTTCACTTTCAAGTGCTATACATTTGTTCAAACAGCTTAGCTCCATTATAGAGGTTGACATTTTCTTTGTACTTGTATGGCACTGGCAAGAATGTAAAATTGTTACCAAGAACATTGCCTCCACTTTAATGTTCATTTAAAAACGTAAATGTTCATTTCAAAAACATATTTTATTCTTGTAAGTGTCGCAAAACTGATTGATACCCCCGCCCCCACAAAAATGTATATATTTTTTTAGATGCAATGATAATGGGGCGTTAGTTCTTCTCTAATTCCACTATAATGGCATTTCCGTTTATTTTAAGATGATTTGATTCTTTCAGATGTGCTGTAAATGCATGACCGTGTTTTCAGAACCAATTAAAATCGTATCTCAAGGCATCAGTGTTTAAAATACATAAATAAATAAATAAATAAAACAGCACCCCCTGCTGGGAATCGTTGGGCATTGCCTTCCCATTCATTCAGAGTCTCCTACTTGGTGATTCAAGAGCAGATGCTATTGTCTGGTGCCTTTCGCACAATATAACACTAAGAGGATTAACACGCACAAGCTTTTGCATCTTGCAGACCGCGCTGACTTAGCGAGGCTGACGGACCAACTGTGCGCCGCGCACGCGCTGCCACTTAGACACGCACGGAGGCGGAAGACTGCCGGCTCTTCTCATCTCCCACCGGCTCATTAAACACTCTTTTGCAGAGGCTCCATCCATCAACGAGCGGCGCGCATTTACAACTACGGTCAGCATTCACTATTAAGCCGCGTTGCTGGCGCGTCAAAGGTGCGTATGGAATAGTGGACAGACCACCCCGGCACGCGATGGACCCACACCAAATCAGTTGAATGACGCCAGTGTATTGCGGTCCACTGTCTGAAGAGGATCAGAGCAGTTGAGCAGCTGAGCGCCCAGAGGAAGAAACCTGCGTGTCGTCTCACGGCCGGCATGGCGTGCAGCTACGGTGACAGCCGCTTGTGGACCTGGCAGGTCCTTCTCACCATCTCCGTGGTTCTAATCCCCCTTTCCGCTCACGGTAAGGACCACCGCATGCATACACAAAACGGTGTCACACCCAGGCAGTTCGTGTGTATGCGTGCGTGCGTGCGTGCGTGTGTGTGTGGGGGGCATGCAACTACTCTTGCGTGAATTGCATTGCACCTGCAGCATGTCTTGCATAGTGTGGAAAGGGCAAGTTTGGATGGAAAGAAAAAAAAATGATGAAAAAGGCTGTAATTTAGCACAAGTGACAATTTTGTTGGGATTTGATAGTCCTGAGCTGTCAGAAGTACAATTTGCTCTCAAATGAAATCATTGACACATTGTCATGCTGTGAGCTGATCTGTGAAAGAAAATGATGACATGTTAATTTCCTCCCTGAAATGATGTCATCCACATGCAGTCGGGACTCCATCGTGTGTGTCTCAGACAAAAGGTGCACATGCAGCGGCCGGTGGGGGGCCAATGACTGGTGCAATTTGCATGCCAGCAGGTCGACGCGGAGGCAACCGACGAGTCTCATTTGCATCTCTTGAGACTCAGAGGGGATGCGAGCCAACCATGCATTCGGTAGTCGTAGTAGGAATCAAGGTTTTAATCGGGGAAGGGGGGGGGGTGAAATTAGCTTGCAGCCGCTGCCCAGCAACAGGCGGCTCGTGCACGTCGAGGGTCGCAGGGTTCACGTGCACGAGCGCCCACCGTAGCATCCCTACCCCCACCCTTTTTTTCTCACTGCGCCCCATGAATGTTAACCCTGCAGCAGCATTATGACTCAAAAAAACTAAAAACAAAACACACACCTCATGTTTGCCGTGTCATATGTTAATACTACAAGTGTCCTTCGGGGAAGTTGATGAGATGTGGCAGCTGAAAATGTAATTTAATTTTCCTTTGATGCAAATCAAGAGCTGCTTATTTTAATGGACCTGATGGAAACAGTGACCATTTAGGTTACCTTAGGTCACACGAGTGTCACGCTCGTTCGAAGGCAGACAGTCTGCTTCACGATTTTTTACACGCGAGCAGACAAAAGCAAGTCATCTTTGATGGTGACGTTTATGACGACCGGCGTGTGTTTCTTCTGTGCGCTGGCACGCTGGGGAAAGGGTGGGATTGCTGAAATTATTGCGTTTCACATTAGCCAATTAGGTTGATGACATCACTGATTTCCATCCAACGAGTGTGTTGTATCTTATCAGGTGGGCTGCAGGAAATAGTCCCATTCCACTTTAGATGGTCAAAAAGAGACTCCTGCATTCCTCGCCCTCCCTGCTTCCTTGCACTTGCACCTTTTGCCGCTGCAAAAACTCTCAACCTCCTGACACACTATGCCCTGCTGGCTACGCAATGGCCTCTGGGAGAGTCTAAGAGGACAGCCACTTCCAGTCAGACTCGTTACCTTGGTGACAAGAAAAGGTAAAGACAAAGTGGCGGTTAAAGGCACAAATTCAGGAAGTGTGTTGGGGGGGGGGGGTGTCACTTGCACATTCCATTTTCTCCTCTTGCTCTTGTAAACTGCCCATGTTCCATTTAGCTCTTGTCAAAGGCTAAGAATGCCAACCGCTAACAAAATGCGACATTTGAGCCTCAACGTAGACCAGATTGGCCACCTTCCAAAAAGAAATAGTTTGAGTCAATTGTAATTGGTGTCGGTGGAACACGTCTCTCAAAGACTTTCACTCCACCTCACCCCCCCAGGGGTGAAGTTGGCAGCCATCAATTAGTGTGAGGCTGGCTGATTGATTAAAAAAACAAGAGCAGCGGCAGCAAACACTGGATTCTCTGTTTCCTGCGACTGCACCCTTGCTTCTCTCCTCCTTTCAACCTGCCTCCTTTTTTGCATCTCGCCATGGCAACCGCGCTGTGAGTGCGTGCGCGCGCGTGCGTCTCTCATGCTTTCTCGGCCACCGCTAAAGGTTTCGTGCCTTCGGGCACGTTCGGATGGTTTTCACGTCAGCGCTTGAATGGTGTGTGCCTGACAATGAGCTCCAATCTCAATGGACGGAGACCGACAGACAGACAGACGGATGTCCGGCAAAGTGCTCAGTTGAGATTGGCTGTTAACGTGCCGGAGATTGTGTAGAAGGGCCACTTGAAATTCAATCAACTGGGAACATGATCACCAATTGAACACAAGTTCACCCCAATTCATTCACCGCCATGGAGGTTTATTTCGCAATCATTTGTAAGAGGGACATTTTTTTATACACCTACTGGATTGGCTCGCATAACAGTATACCGAATAAGTGTTTATTTGCCTGCCTCTGTACCACTGTGGATGTTTTTTGTTTTTTTTTGGGGGGGGGGGGGACAAGCAGCCTCTAACCTATGGTTCTAAATCCTAATCTACGTAATCCTCACCCAGTCTTGGTCACCATAGTCAGTCATTCAGTGCATCTAATCCTGCATCGTCACACTTTGATTACATTGCAGTCTTGAACCCATGTTTGGCGGGAGCGAGCCGCAAACTCACTTGACCTTTGAACCTTTAAAACGACACGGATTTGTTCGCCCGCTTCAACTTCTGCTTTCTCATCATTTTGACTGAGCTTGTTTTAATGAGAGTTATTTTGATTCATATCCAATTTGTACGCAGGATCCTGACAAGACATTTCGCCTGGGGCAGCCTTGAGGCAAATCTCTTGAATATTCATCAGTGGTTGAACACATATTTTTCAGGATAAATGGATACATGGAAAAAAAGGAAAGATAAGACTCCAGCTGACTTCAGGCCAAAGGCGGACAGCACCGTAGACTGGTTGCCAGTCACTCACAGAGCACCAAGAGGGACGGAAAAACTGTGACCTGTATCTCATAGATTCATCCCCATCATCTGTTCATTTTAGGACCCCGTGACAACATTTTAAGAGTCATTTACAGAGTCCTCAACGGTCAGGCTTGGTTTTGCAACCCGCATGACCAGATGGATCGCCTTTCAACTTGTCATTTGCTTTGAATTGACAGGGAGGCATTCGTTGGCCAGGCGTCATCATCACCGTAACCAGTCATCCGTCAACCATGAAGCCTTGAATATCAGGATGGTGCTAAGTGACGACTCGGCAGAGCGAGACCACCTGATAGAAGCGGGGAACCCCACGTTTCCCAAACACCACCGCTCCCACAAACGTGTTCACCTCGAGCCGGATCCCGCGCAGGAGGAACTCACTGCTGGAGGAGCGGGGCCGGATCAGCCTGGGAACCCCTTGTCCGATGACATCATCACGGTGGAGTTCCACAGTCCAGCGCCGGAGATGATCCCGTCTGATATTGATCGTAACGGGGCCAAGCTTCCCAAACCCCAGAAGCAAAAAGGAGGCAATCCAACCGCTTGGACACTCTCTGACTTTTACGACTACCTGTCCCCCGATGACGATCTCTCTGCATCGGCCCCCACCCAAGAGCCCGAGGCCTCGCCTTCGCCCCCGGCCGACATGGAGGATGAGAATCCCCTCTTGGCAGGAGCTTCCGCTCGTCCGGTCACTGTGGAGACCAAGCCTGCCTCATCTGCTCAGCCCAAGCCAGAGCCCGCCGGCAATAACGGGGACTTGAGTTTGGGTGGCGCCGTGGGGAGCGACGGGTGCCGACTGGGCTTCGTGCGCTCGGGACCCGGGATTTGTGTATCTCAGTGTGACATTGAACCCAATTTCTGCTACAACGAAGGAGTGTGCACAGTGGTGGCAGGAGTAGGCGCTTTCTGCAGGTAATAAACACAAGCAGACATTTGACATATTCTCACTATCGGGTGGAACATTCGCTTCTCTATTTCGCTTGAGTTACCAAACACCAAATCGTTGAAGTTGGTATTACATCTTATGAATTCACCTACACGCACACTTACTTTCCTGGCTGACTTGTTCCTTCTGCACCAAAGCATTACGCAAAAAAAAAAAAATCTGAAGGTGACATCATGCTACATGGCTCCCACAGAGTAAGGAAGACTTACAACACTTCTCAGATAGTTGAGCGTTCCGAGAGAAATGGTCTTAAGCTATTTTCAAGACTTGAAATGTGTAGCAAGCTACATAATTGTAGTTGGACGTCATGCATCTATACAGTATCGACACGGACACACAACGTATCCGCTGAGGTGAAAATACGGTGGGAACAAGGAACAAAACCACACATGGTCGGTCATTCAACCGCCGTCTCGATGGCACCAAATGTGCGTTCTTGCAAGAGGCGAATTATTGCTCATCTTGTTGTGTCTACTGAGTAATCATACACATAGCCTGCTCACCAGGGCTACAATCGTCCGGAAAGTGGGTTTTTTTTTTGTTTTTTTTTTAATTCAGTAATTTTTAATGAGTTTTCAGAGCGGGTTTTAATTCCTTTTTATTTTCCAAAAATTCTTTGGTTTAGTTTATTATTTATTAGGGGTTTTTTTTTGTCCCCCCCAGGTTCTGAAATGAACTGAATAATATTTTGGATCCCAGAAATGCAGACTCAGACAAAATGCGATCACAAAAAAAATGTTTATTTGTAGAAAAACGCAAACCGACAAAAGGTACATACAGAAATTGTGGGTCAAAAGGAGCGAGTAAAAAGAAGGCACAAACAAAAAGCGCGTGCAAAAGGCAAGCTACTAATAATCGCCGAGAATACACAAAACATGACAAGACTCCAAATAGCTAAATACTGGAAATACTTGCAAACAAGGAACTTTTAAAAAAAGCAAACCGTGACGCAATACAGCTTGCAGGGTCAAGAATCCGACGAGGAGCATTAGAAGTCGAAGTCCTTAAATACAAGGCAAGATGATACTCGGGAACAGGTGCGCTGGCTGGAGGGCAACGCCCTTCACTCCATTTGGAGCTGAAAACAAAACCAACACAGTCAGACGTCACAATTTTCATTTTTTTTTTTAATCCAAAAGGAGTACTTGTAAACTACAATTCCCAAACAACTGTTTAACTTTCCCTTTGTCGTACGGCCGCACAGTAATACCAAAAATTAATACAAACATATAAAACATGTAAAAACCAACCTTGAACGCTTACGCATGGAAAGAATTAACCAAGATTAAATTGAAGGACAGTTTTGCCAGAATTATTGTTAATTTTGTGTCAGAGTGGCGATAAGAAAGCCGTTCCAAATTTTGCCGCACTGTGTCGTCACAACTTTTGTCTCCGGTGGTGCGTCCGCCGCACGCACAAATCTGCAACCTAAGTCATGAGTGAGATTTGGTTGATGAAGAGTCAAATCCAAACATAGGAACACCATCGAGGACAGGTGTCAAACTCAAGGCCCGGGGGCCAGATCTGGCCTGCCACATCATTTTAGGTGGCCCGCGAAAGCAGATCAAACGTGTCAAGTCCCATGATGCTTTCTAAAATGTCTATCAAAAATGTTAATTCTCACATGTAATAAATAAGAGATATTCTAAGCATTTTCTTGTTACCAAACCTCTCGTGATGGTAATGTAGGATGTAAAGGATGTAACAGACCCCCTGAGCAGCTTTAATTTTTTTTTTTTTAAAATGCATGTCCCCTTTAATATGCCGCTGAGTGTGTTTGCAACTGCACAATGAGTCTGTTGCACGCACATTCACATATGCATACGCACATTCACTGATCCTTTGAGCTTATTAAGGGTTAGGCCGCAGGGAGAATCCCTGCTTTGGCAGGCAGACCTCAGGACAGCATCAAACGCCTCTCATGCTAAAAATATGGTGGATGTTGTTGCTGCACACTGAAACCAAACGATGGAACACGGCGGTCCGAGCTACTGCTGCCCAAATCACGATCTGAACATGCCCGGTGTCTTTCCTCACTGTGTTTTGTCTCTGTGCGTCCAGGTGCAATGTGCAGGACTACATCTGGAACAAAGGCACGCGCTGCGACTGGGCCATCACAGAGTTCCAGGTCATGAGTGCGGTGGTGGGCGTGGCCTCGGTGGCACTTCTCCTTCTCTTCATGATCGTTGTGTTTTTCGCCAAGAGGCTGCACCGCCTCAAGAGCGAAAACAAGCGGCTTCGCAAACGAAGGTGTGTGTTTGTTGGACTGAGTCATTTTTTTTTTCAAGTCTCCGGTCGCCTCGATTGAACCTCAGCTGCGAATTCCTATCACCTGGATGACTGAGAATCCAAACAGATATTTTTCACTGTTATTGTGGAGGATTACGTTAAAAATGACTTGGGCAATTATGCTCATAAGCTAACGATAACTAAGTACCACTGGACTAGCCACAACATTAGGTACTCGTCCACACAGTCACAAATATCTTTACAGAAGTAATTACGGAATGATATCAATATTAACTACTGAAGATGAAGACCGTGAAAGTTTCGCCACTTTTGCCTCACGCCGGAGAGGTTCTCGGTTCTAATCTATGCGGATGTTTTTCAAATGCTCAATTCCAATTGGTCACATCTCCTGGTTTTCCCCTTCAGTAAGTACCGTCCACAGAGCACGGAGCCCCAAACCGACGGCCTCTCGATTTCCACCACCGCCGACGGCTCGCAGCCAAACGTAAGGAAACTGTGCGATTCCCCGCCGCCCGCGCCCCAAGCTCACACTCACAACCTGGCGTACTATGACAACATTATCTGTCAGGTATGCGCCACCTTTCCTCGTGTTTACTCTCCACCCCTTTTCTAATTCCATTTGTCACTATTTTCCACTTTTCTCTCGGTCCTATGCTCTCAGCTATTCCCCATTATATTTTATCCTATTTGCTTGGCTGGTGTATGTTTTATGTGTGTGCGTGTATGTGCACAATTAGGTATATGAGTTGATGTGTGGATGTATCTTGATGGCTTTTTACATTCACCGATTCCCTCAGAGGCCATCATCAACCACCTTTACCTGGGAATTTAAACCCAGAAACTCTTATAACCACTGCCAGGTAAGCGGAGCGGAACGTCCGCATTGGTTTGCTATACAGTATTCCGCTCCCCCTCCCACCCCAGCTTCGCTTTGACCTCTCCGGCTATGAACTGCCACATTGTGACACTCTGTGCAAATCTCCCCGGCCCGCAACAATATCTTGCATCGATCTTGTTGCTGTTGCCGGAGCAACAAGCGACTTTTAATATTTTCCTGAATCCTGGTATGATTAATCACTTGCCGCTAGGCTCTCTGCAAACAATTGTTCAGCGCAACTATACCGCAAGGTCCCTCGCCTGGTTTCCCCGAACGCCTTTGCAGCTTCCAAGCTATTTTGCTTTTTTGAAATTCCCCGCTGTGGCTTGTGCATGTGTTGCTCCTCCAAGCTGCATTCTGTCGTGGAATGTTCGCGTCAACTGGAAAGTAGGAATGTATGATCGTAGATCACCACATGTATCCCACCGGACATAAAATAATAGATACAGTGCTGTGAAATAGTATTTCCCCCTCCGCCCCTCCCCAACCTTCCTGTTTTCTTTGCATATTTATCACATACGAAGGTTTGAGTTCATCAATTTAACATCACGGGGGATGAGCAGACGTCAACATGCATGAATCTTTTGGATGTGATTAACGCGTGGAGGGAGGGGACATTTCGAAAGTAGCGTCCGGCGGTGGCCTGCGCGACCAATCGATGGTGGCCCACTTTGCGCCTGCTGTTGACTGTGACCTTCAGCTGCCTGTGACATGGCGATCAATGAACGAGCTGACACATGCAGATGCGCAGGGCCTCTAATTTCCACTCACTGTCGTCACACGAGCACAGTTTAAGAGGAATAAACGACCTTGGCGGTTAGATTTAAAGAGAAGAACCATTATTGAGGCTTATGGAGTGAATTGTAAATGTATGAAGCATATTTGGTCGTGCTGACTAGCGTGAACAAATTCTGCCTGGCTGGCATTTCGGATCACTGAAACGATAAGTTCACAGTTCACACACTAAATGTCACGTTGAGAGGGTAAAAATCTCACGGCGGCAAGCTGCACTGGTTTAAATGCCACAGGTCTGATTTGATGCTTTTGTTTTAACGTTAAACTGTGGATGAGTAGACAGCTGTTGCGCTCTTTTCAAGATGGCGATGAGTACCATACTATATTCATGGCAGTATTGTACAAAATGTTGTCGTCTTTGTAACATCACTGTGTTAAAAAAGACCAAATACTTTTTGATTTCCCAATGAACGTGAAATTATATTTTTTTTAAAAAGCAACCGCGATATAAACCGCTGCAGCAATAAAATTAACTGTACCATAGCAAACGAATTGACAAAATGATTTCATAATACACGACTATATGTGTCAAGGCAGATTTCTTTTCTTGGATCTCATTAGATTGTGCAGATGCTACCTAATGCACATTTTAATTGAAACATACAAAGTCTACACACCCCTGTTCAAGTGCCAAAAAAAAAAATCCCACTCATTGTGACCTCTTGTACAAAAAAAAAATAAAATGAAGATGCGACATTAGCATTCATGTCACAGAATGTGTTTACATAAAACCACGAGTACCTGAAGTACATCACACCTGCGCAACAAGTCCTTCATAGATCCCTTTTGTTGAGAGTTTTGCTAAAAACAAAGTCAACTTCCCAACAGGATGACCCCAAGAAGCAGGAGGACCCGACCAAGTCCCCTCCAGCCAAGGAAGAGGGCGCCATGAACATCCTCAACTCTCACTCCCCCAAACATGAGAACAACCGGCCAAACTCTGTGGTCCACGACCACAGCCGCAGCCCCAACAACACCGACGACAACGCCGAGGTAAACGTCCTCCACAACAACTTGGTATAATCGTGAGCCGCATCGATCCGGAGCATTCGAGAGCACACACGGCAGCGGGTTTAACATTGTTTACACCCCTTGTAAAGAGCACACTATGTATCCTCGACAGTTTTATCAAGGCCCCGCTGTCAATCTAAGCACATACTGAATTTGAAGGATACATGTTTACAAGGCTCCAATGTCAACACTGATTACCTAGTGGCCCCGTGTCTCGTTTTTTTTTTTTTCCTCCTCTATCCACTTTTAACTAATGACTGACCTTTTCCTCGCTTCTGACGCCCTTTGCCTTGGTCTTTGGCCAATGAACTCGCCCACTGTCTCCCATTCCGCCCTCTCCGCCTCATCGACTGCGCCCGGCCTCGCCTAACTGTCCTTCTCCGCTCGCATGCATTGGTGTTAATCCAAGTGAAGTGTCTGAAAATAATTGCCAGAGTGACAAACGAAAAAAAAAAAAAAAAAATGTGGAAATTAAGTGGATCTGTGCTTGCAGCTTGTTCATGTTCGGCATTGCTAATGGTGTAAATGTTACATGACGTTAGAGTATTTGCTTGAGTCGATATTGGAATCTCGATATATTAAACACGCGGTGTCTTGGTTTTCAATGTGATTTCTAATACTTTTATGTACTTGAGGTTCTTTTGTACTTTTTTGGCTATACATGGAGGACGATAGTTATGAATTGTGGGAAATAAATCTTTTTCATTTTATCCAACTTGTCCTTGTGTTTTGCTCTACTTTCCCTGTAGTGTCTCTCTCTTTGTCTGCATGTCTGCTCACCAAGCTAACGGCCGCCCAGCTGCTCCCTCGCTAATAATAACCCAACGCTCCACTGACCCCGCTTTTGTGCTACTGTAGGCTGCTGACTCGCACACGTACGCACACAAAGTGACAATTCAGCACCATGGACAGCCCCCTATTTCCTAGAATTCCATAGCAGTTTGATATACACATTCACCCGGCCAATACATTAGGGACGCTTGCACATTCCAATGGGACCCAATACAAAAAAAAAAAGGAAATCTGCTTTAATAACGAAATAGGATGTTAATCAGTTAAACGTGTACAGAAACAAACAGTTGCCATCTTAAATGGAATTTTGGTGAAACAAAAAGCTTTTTTTTTTTTTTTTAACTGACTAATCGATTAATCAACAAAATAAACAACAGATTGATAGCTAATTAAAGTCAGAGCCCTAATGTCAAGGTACATATGAGTTTCACTTTTGGAGTTTAACTACTAAACTAAGTTTTCCATCGTGAAAATTGTACAAAGGACCCAACCCAGTACACACACACACACACAAAAAAAAAAAAAAAAAGAGAGTTGTTTTCCTAAAACCACTTGCTGGGAAGCTGTGGATTTTGAGCCAATTGGGTTAAAAGTTGGATCAATTATTTTGACCCAGCAGATTGCGTTGAAGATCTTGATAACGCATTTCTTGGTAGCCTCAACTCCTCAGTGTGGGTAGTTGTTAGCTCTTGTTGGTTCAAAATCTTGACCCGAAGGGCTGGGTCAAATTCTCAACCCAATAAATAACCCGGGATGACGAGGGACCCAGTGTTGGGTTAGCCATTTCGCCCAATTTGGCTTTCTTTTAACCCAGCAGTTTTAAGTTTGTATAGCCCTAAATTGTTTAGCATCCCTCCCAATGAATATCCCTGCATTTCTGCATCTCTACTCTACTTGCCGTATTTCTACACCAGGATGGAGTCACTATTGGTCTGGAGGTGCTCCTCCCCAAAGATGCCAAGCTACGCCCAGAGAACAGCTCCCCCCTCCAGTACGACGTCTTCCTCTACAAGGTAGCAAACAACGCAGATCCGGCTGCCACCAACTCTCATTGCTCCGCCTCCCATCACGCAACCAAATCCCCCAAAATCCCATTGAGTGCGTCCAAGGTGCCCAAATCCCCCAAACACTCGAAGGATCATCGTCACAGTCTCCGCGAGCCCCTCTCCGGGCGCCACTCCTCACCGTTCCTGCACCTTTCACCCGGGAGGCAGCCGTCACCTAGTCGTCACTCCGCGCCCGGGGGCTACTCAGCCCCCACGCGCCGCCAATCTGCCCATCACTCGCCTAGAGGGCGGCCTTCCAGTTTTTATTGCTCAGGTTTGGAAAGAGAGGACGGAGACATTCGTCCATCTCCTTCCTCTCCTCATCTCACTCAGCCTCCCTCTTCACCATCCAGGGCCAAATGCAGCCCGGTCAGCACTCGATCTTTACCGCCAATCTCGTGACTCATTACGCCTCTTACTCATACACTATAATGCACGAATAGAAAGCCGTTTGAGCATTTATTCGATCCAGTTTATTCCTCTAACAACCGACATGAACATAGTTTTAAAAATATGAGCATACCCGAGATGACTGAGGTCACTTGATCGTGAGTAGAAATAAAACGGCAAGAAATACAGAGTTCAAACGTTTTTTTTAAAATAAAATGTATGTGTGTTGAACGCCGCCAAGATACAGCATCGTGTTTGCAACAGGAATATATGACTGTAGCGAATTAGTGTCAAACCAAATTTTGTCAAATATTGTCAAAAATAATTGTTATAAGCACTCTACCTGATCATGTTTTTGACACAAGGACACAATAAATTGGTATTTTCTTTCTTTGTACAACTTACCTAAATCGAACAGAGTTGGCAGCCCAAAATTGGCAGCGTAGCACGAGTTGATCTCAGCAGTCCAAAACAGGATGCGATGTCCCCTTCGACCGGAATCCAGAGAAATTCATGCTTCCAAATTGTTCCGAGGTTTGTGTTGGTAATGTATCAATCAGCAGTCGAGGAACACAGTCCTAAATGTTGGCTGTATTTAGAGTGAAAGGGGTTTGATACGAATTTGCGATAATCGGCGTCAAGGGGTTAAATGGAAGCTGTAGTGAGAAACAAGTGATTTTTTTTTTCATTTATAATTACAAAACTAATGATGCACTGAAAACCCACAAGACAGAAGCTAATATATTATAAAACAGAGGTGATTATATTTCATAAAGAATTCATACAAAGTAACGCAGAGAACTCAATGACTTTGCAAATTATACCTGTGCAGCATGACAGACTTTCGGCAATGGGTAGGGATAAGGATTTTTTTTCCCTTACCTTTGAAATTTTCTACACTGTCTTCTGTCAACTGCCACTCTGTCAGCGCAGTACTAACGAAGCGGTCCATGAGACTGAAACAAAAAGATTGAGCAAAAATGAAATTGTTGTTGTATTGTAACTCGGTGTAAGAGAGCAAACTATTTTTTTTCTAATGAATATTGAAGGGCCATTTTACAAAATAAGAAGAGATTTCCCAGGCCGTAAATTCAGAGAAGAAGGGGGCATACTTGGCGCTCAAAAAAGTTTGTGGAGGGGGGCCGAACGAATCTACGGAAACGTCGTTCCGGTATATTTTAAGTGAAAACGAGCACACGTGTATATTGAGCTAGCTTTACACTAGCAAGTTGACAAGCAGGCGAAGTCAACCCAAACATGACCACGGGAACAAGTTTCATTTGGTATATTCGGTAAACGGCCCGTGGGAACAGAAAAGCTGTATGCTAACGACGAAATGGCGACCCACGGAATTAGAAACGCGGAAGAAACTCGAAAAAATAACGACACTACTTGAATACGAAACTCGGGACAGACAATGTGATTCACAGGTAGTGTGAACAAAATCATTCATTTACCTCGTCGATTGGATAATTTCGACGGCGAACTTTATGTCCGACAGCAAAGTGTACGTGAATTCTCAAGTGGATGGAAGCGAGACTGTCGATTTGAAGATGCGATGACGTCACGACGCGACGCACAGAAATAACGCAAATGCTACATTAAAAAAAAAAAAAAAAAAAAAAACAACAACCCGTAATGGATAAAACAATTCATAAAGCTTCGGGTGAGTAGATAAAATAACCAATTGTTTTGGACTGGGGGATTTTGATCTTGCTCGAAAATGAGCAGCACAGTAGTTTATAGGAAGGTAGCTCTTGGCTCAAGTGGCACTAGTGGGGAGAAAAATGCTACAAGTAGGGCATTTGTGCTTAATTTTTTTTTTGTCTCAGTCGTGCTACTAGTGCACCGGGGTCGCTTTATTTGTGCGCTGAATCGTCTTACTATTGAGGACCAAGAGCATAATAGTACATGAACTTTTAACTGGATATCAAGGCTATGGAATGAATGCTCATACGGTTTTCCATACTATCACGTGTCATGACTCCAACGTAAACAGTCATTATCCATTAGGACTCTAACCTTCATTAGGCTCATTTGGGGCAAGAAGTGGAACTCGGACAACAATGCATGCACCATCCACCTTGACTCCAGACACACAACACAATTTAGAAGAATTCAGTGCATCCCAAACCCTCCAAGTTGGTTGAAACTCAGGTCAAAACTCACAAATAACCCGTCCACTCATTTGCGAACAGGCAGTCCTAACCTGGTGCCAATGTCAGCACATTTTTATGAAAGTAGTTTTATCTGTACATCTTTTTTATTACTAGTATTTCATGTTTTGGTACATTACACACGTTTCTGATTTCCCAATAAATGGATGATAATACCACACGTCTAGCATTTTATTTAATTGGAATATATAAAAGAAATCATATGTAGTCCAACAAAAGGATGAGCTCTGCTGCTACCATGTGGACAATTTATGCACTGCAACAAGATACGTTTTTTTGTTGTTTTTTTTTCTTACTGCAGAAGATCAGACACATTTTTTCATTTCCAATTCATCTTGCATTATATCTACACTATAGACACTGCACCTGAATCAATAAATTAAATTGAATAACAGAGAGCCATCGAGATATTATACATTAATATTCATAAAGCTCATTGTTTCTCAGTGTTCAGTAGTGGTACACAGGCGCCCTCTAGTGGTATGTGATTAAATCACTGTCCAAGTACAGCTTTGCTAGTTTAACTTGGAAAAAAAAAACTCACTACGTTTGGATTTAATCTTGAATAGCTGTTTGATTTTTACACTATTGTTGCAATTTTTTATGTACGTTTTATTTGCAATTAATTTTGATGAAATTATCAATTAGGTGGCGTTTATATGTACTGTATTATGTTGTTATATTTTTATATCATACAAATTCAAGAACCACCAATAATCTTAAATTTTTGTGCAGTTTTCATCCCGGTTGACAAAACAACATCAGGTAAACTCCAACGAGACAACAGAAATACTCAAACTCCGACACAGCCTTGCTGTCCTCTAGTGTCTGATAAATTATTCATAATATCAGGCTTGAGATTAATTCCTTTTTCGTGCTCAAGATGTGAATCTGCCATCTCCAGTCACAGACACGTCAGTTTCATTGTTCGCTTTGAATTAAACATCTCACAGCTTGGCCATATTGGCACACGGCTGTGGGGCCTTATTGGCTGATTTACTTGTCGTCGGAGAGCACCCACCATTCCCAAACGGATCGAGTGAAGGTGAAGTTGTCCTTCCCCCCCACTCTCTGTCTTTATAAATAGGTTGGCATCAGTTGAAGTGGACTTTGTGTCGGTCTACGTGATACTCAACTCTTCCTGAAAGCACTCTGACCTGCCCTTTTCTACCTGCTCACTTCGACCTCACGTCTCAGCCAGAAATGTAAGAAGGAGGGGGAAAAAAATGTACGCATACAATATTTTTCAAAGCAACTTGATGTACAGCAGCATGCGAATCATATGGATAAAACTTCTGAGACTTGCTGTGTGTCTTTGAGACAAGAATTGATTAAATATTTAGAACACGTCGGAACTCATTTCCTAAAATACTCAAAAGGGAAAACATTACGTTGCTCTCAAAAATAAAGGAATAAAGCCTTGAGATCAGCACTAGCTTTGTTACAATCTATCCTTATGTTTTCTGTGATGCTTGCCATCATTTCGGTTGCAGCTGGCTGGGGAAGTAGGTGGTGTATTGTCGAGTGCATACATTATAAACAATCATTTGCATCTTTGGAGAATATACTCTTCACGGAACCAAACAGGCATATTTGGGGAATAAGGGAGCAGGAAACCCAGCCTAAAGTTCAAAACCGGGACACCGAATCTGAGGCAGACATGCTAATTAGGGTGGAATAATTTTGAAAGGTTATCAAATTATAATGTTTTTCTCCTGTGTTGCAATTGCAATTTTATCTGCTATTATGTTTGGGGGGAAAATTATGCATTTTCACAAAATGAAAGTTGACAGTGTACACTGCTGGACATTTACATCTAGCATGATGACACACAAAAATTCTATTAAAAAAAAATCCACAAAGTGTGGTGGAAGTGGTCCAATTATTTTAACAGTAATTAATTCTTTTTTTTTTAAATTTACAAGCAATTGATTTTAATGAACCAATCATAGAATAAAATTAAACGGTAAAAGCATATGCCGTATTGTTTATTTATATATATATTTTTTAAAATGTGATTTACAATGAAACAATAATTTAAAAAGATAAATAGATTACAAAAAATACACTTTGATGGCAGCGTTCTAATCATTTTAGGGGGACTGCCCGCAGGCTATACTTTTCCCACCCCTGTTATGAAAACTCTGTTTCCCTCAGATAGTAAAAGGAGGACACTCCACCCGAAAAATCCTTCCACGCAATCACTGGTTTGCTTTTTTTCTTTTGGGCTCATCACCTGAGACGTTCACCCTGCACAAATCCACCTCTCATCCTTCCCTGAAAACGAGTGTGCCGTGACAACCTCTAGGTTGTAGTGTTGCACCACGAGAGGCCCTCAAAAAGCGTCGCTGGCTTGAGACTTGACAGCCTCTGGGCACTTTGAAACTCAACCGCTCATCTGCATCTTCATTGAAATTCACCCTTTTGTCGGCAACGAGATCTTATGCCGATTCGGTCAGAGTTATAATTTCAACAGTGCGGGTGCTTTGTATTGTAAGGGGAAAATATGCAATGGATAATTTAATAAAAAGGGCTGGAGATAGCCACCCTTAGATGAATGCATTGAGCGGGGGTCGCCTCTCTTTCGTCCCTCCCCCTTTGCATGCCACTGCATCGATTTCTAAATTGGTGTAAATATATGACATCATTCAAATCTACCCCATTCAAACCATATTTTCCAGTAAATCTGATCATATTCCAATATTGTTGTCCCTACACACACACAAAAAAAACCCCACATAACTATCTCCTCACTGATTGCAGTTTTCTTAGTATGCTTTCATGCGCGGCAATATTCTGAAACATCAAGTCAATCCCTTCTATCCTTTGTGAGCTTTCTTTTGTGCGTGTTTTTCGTCTGCGAGCGCGGCCCATTGCCTTTCGCTTGAGATGGGGAAAATGTCACCGTGTGCGCGCGCCCCGGGAGTGTACAAAAGGAACTGTGTTGTGCTGTCCAGACACCCCCACCTTTAAAGGGTCGCTTCACCCAAATGGCCGCCGATCGACATGCTGTCAGATTTCATCACCGCGCGGACCGCAGCCCTTGAAAACTTGTTTCTCTATTGACGAGACGTGTTCAAAAAAAAAAAATCAATGAAGCTTTCAGCAACACACAATTATCATTGCCGCTGTATTCCTTGGAAATTACAGGTGTGCGCAATGCATGTCTCCAAAAGTCAATAAATAAAGACCCCCATACTTTAGAACACTGGCTGCTGAAGAGGAAAGGCCTCCTAGAACAGCTGAACTTTATTTTGGGGTAATCAGAGGCACATTAAATGCTGGCAGACGTGTGCCGACTCCTATTTAGCATGCGCTTGAATGTGGTTGGTTAATCCTGAACACAGCCACATCCACAGTTATGAAAAATGATCTTGGTTATTTATTTTTACTTCCTCTCGATTTAAAAGGTCTAAAAAAATCAGGTTAGGTCACCTCAATGGTGAAAAGTTTTGAACTGATTTCTGTGTTTTTTTTTTTTTTTTAATCACACAAACCTGGCATGAAACAGGGGTGTGTAGACTTTTTATAGTCACTATACATTTTTGTTGCAATAGTGACTCGTACAAAAAAAAAAAATATTGCAATGTTTCAATTGGGGTGGCATACACAAGGACAGAAAAAGCTAATTATACTACAAAAATATTTGGACATGTAGCCTCAAGACATTATATGTTAATTTAAGACTTTCGATAAGGCTTTCTTGTCCACTCATCCAGAAGAACATTAAGATGGAGACTTCCAAACTCTCCTTGTAGTTCATCCTGAAAGTATTTGATGGGTTTGCGGTCCCGAGTTCTTCCACCCCCACACTCACCCAACCGTGCCCACGATGGACTTTACTTTGTGCGCTTTCTCCCCTCAAACAAATCAATGACGTGTTCAAACCGCCCCTGGTCTAGCTGAAAGCCCGACCGATTAAATCATCGATGAAGTGACGTGTCCTAATTCTTTTGTCCCGCGCTCAACAGCGACGCCGCTCACCGAGTGTGAAAAATGTCGCGCGGAGGAAACGCAAGTTGACTCGGTGTCCGCCCATCCTTCTGATGTCTTCATTGTTCCCTTTCCGTCTCCTCTCCTTCTTCAGCCTCCTCGCTTGGTTTCAGTATCGATTCACTCGGTACCCCGCGGTTACATTCTTGCGGTGAAGATTTCCGGCTGAAAGAAACCACTGACATTTCCCTTCCTAATCACGACATGGCTCATTTAAAACCACCCCCTATAAATTACCGAAAGGTTATATACGGTAGTTGCCTTAATGGATGTTATTTGATATCCGACAACTGGGAGGTGCTTTTCCGGTACGGAGCATCCAAAAACCTGAGAAATGAGACACCTTGACTGTAAGTCAAGTGAGGAACGCATGCGTGACCTTGCTTGAACAATCCCCTCAATTAGCCTTCAGACAAAGCGCAAAAGGAGATGAGGTGAAGGAGTCGAGAGTCAGGAAGAGCATCTCGCTGTGTTGCCATGGCGATACCTCCTAAGTCTTACCTCTAATTGTGAGGTGAGCAAGCGGGATAAGACAGAAAGTGGGCGATAGTGCTTTCCGTAAGGTCACAAGTGCGCGCGCACACACACATGCACGGATACACAGACTCAAGGAGGGCAGGTGTAGGAACACCCGCTGAGTCTCACCCGCCGGTGCTGCAGGGAAGGAGCCCAAATTTACAAAGGCAGAAGAAGGGGGACGTCACTCGGAGAGGGGCGCGCGCACCCGAGGGACGCAGATGTGCACGCACGGGAGAGGCCGTGCGCAGTAAGACCACTGGGACGAAAGCTTCGAGGCATGTGGTGATATTCTGACACACAGATGTCACACTCAAGGCCCCGGGGGGTTCAGTTCCTGCCTTTCCCCTCCACACCCATCATCAACTGCTCTGTATGCGACTTGGGAAAAAGTTGTGAGCTAAAAGCTCCAAGGTATTCTGCGTGAAATGTTGCCTGTGCATCAGAACAGGGAGAAAAAAAACATTTTTCTCAATCGTTCACCCCTCATTTGCACGCTTACTCCAATCCAACAGCTTTGACTCGCCGCCCTGGGGCTCAGGCTTCTAAATGAAACTCCTCACCTCACTTCAACATGGCTCCTTGGCACAACGATGTCACCAGATGGCACCAAAGCAATGTTATTGTGTTGACCTGAGCACCAAAATGAGAAAAAGACAACTTGTTCAGCGGATAACGGACGGCAGGTTCCAAAATAAAATCAGATGAAGTGGAATCAAGAAAAAAAAAAAAAAAAGAATTCCGCCCCTCACAAGAGCTCACGCTAAATCCTAGCTGACTGTTTTACAAGTCAGTGTGAAATTGCATGAGCAATTCCTTCATTTGAATATTCTCTTGCAGCTCAACTGCCACTGCCTTGCGACTGCATGTCTGATTGAGCGAGTTAATGTGCTCGAGAGCCAGCTGTCCCTCAAATAACACACTCAATAATTCATGTTACGTACACAGGGACTAAACCTTGAGTGTGTGGGTGTGTGTGTGTGTGTGTGTGTGTGTGTGTGTGTGTCAGGCCAACAAGTAGATGCACAAGTGCAGAGCGGTTTGATTCAGGGAATCTTTGCTTGCTTAGACAATTTGTGTGAGCTCATTACTAATGGAAATCAGATCGCTCGTTTGTTGAGCCAGCAGAAGCCGAGGGCCAGATCCATCATGTCACGCTGGGCTCAAAATCTAAAAAGACCCTCGGTCTGATGTCCAAGCAATTTCCTCCGCAAAGTGTTTGCATTCAGCCGAAAAGTACTTAACAAATTACAAAGCATTCGGGGGAAGTGACACGTCGACAGACAGGAAAACCAGTGGGAGGGGATTTGCGGAAAGTTTCATCCAAGCGGAGTGAGAGAAAGACAATATTTGAGACAGACGATTTGATTATTATTATCATCATTGTCATTATTTCTGTGAGAATGCTTCCATGTATGTTCTGTTGCACCCCAAATTTTTTCTTCTTCCCTCCCCTTTTTTGGGCCTTGTGAAACTCGCCAAAACCAAAACAGTACAACTTCACTCAAAACAAAAATCTGAAAAGTCTTTTTCATTCTCTGTATTCCGTATTTCCCATGCTAATATTTCTCATGGCCTCTAACGGATTGAAACCAAGCAGTTTTTAACTTTTCACATGTACAGTGCTGCCTTGAGATACAAGTTTGATTTGTTCCATCGCCAGCACTCAACTCAAATCATCATTCTCCATTGAAACGAATGGCAATGTCAAGAATATGTTCTGCACCCCCCCCCCCCAAAACAACACAAATTTTGGTCATGTGTATTGTTAAAATTTGAAAATAGGACTCCAGTAATATTGTTCTGGAAAAAAAACATAATTAAAGAGAATGCTTAGAATTAAACAGTGTATGCACCTTTTTTCAATGAGTTGCGGTTTCTTCTGATGTGCGCGTCTTGGCCACCCTCCAGTATGAGACAGTCATGCAGACACAAACAAAGAAGAGTTTGACGACGACATCAAGCGACTCAGTCAGTCAGCGACAGCGATATCGGTCATCTTTCTCAGAAGCGATCGAATATAAATGATGTCATTTTGTAATAGTCGAGGGCGAAGAAATCCAGACGAATCAAAATGATGGATTTTACTTCTCCGTCCAAGCAAACTGTTCCGTCAGCTGTCTGTTGTGAATGAACTCAATCCAATTTAAAGCTTGGAAAAAACGACCGAATAAATCAAGAACTTCAATTGTCCATTAAGTTGGCAAAAGAAGTGATAGCCATACCGCTTAGTCAATGGATTAATCAATAACAGGTTGGAATGGCGGATTTCGTCTTGCCTTTATTCTTTCGTCTCGACATTGTGGATGAATGTATGCCTGACAATTTTTGGATCCATTTGAACGAGGGCATTTTTTTCTGTTCCCGGTGCAGACTAAGTTGAGGTTGGGGTGAAAGAACTTGAGACCTCACCTCTGTCAAACACGGCTGGGATGAAGTTGGATCTTGATCATCTCACAATGACACCTGCCCTGAAGTGTTGTCCTGGATGAAAAGAAAAGAAAAAAAAGGCAACCACGGCGCAGCCAAACTACACACTGATTATATGCTGTACCTAACAGGATGTTCAAATGACATCATTAGCATTTCAAAGTGGCGCCTGCTGCCTTCTGGAGCCATCAGCTGTGGGGCGTTATTAACTGCATTCACCTTACACTGTATCTCAATTAATATATAATTTTTATCTGTTTTTGTATTTTCTATCGCGGTGGGTTCTAATTATTGTTACACTAAACACAAAAGAATTACACATGTAATGCAAAAAATAAATAAATAAACAACAATGTGCCACGCCAAAGACGGGCTAACGGATGGCACCAGCGTCACGGTGTAAAAACTCGACAAGCAATAGTGGAATAACTCATCTTGACGGATATAACAATACTTTGTCTTATCTTCTTTATCCTCGACAAAGAATGACGAATGGTGGTGAACTGTCGTGCGAGTCACGTCGCTGTATGTCTCTTACACTGCCCCCATGTGGCCAAGTCGCGAATTCCTGAGTGAGCAGCTCAATGCCCGTTAAATTGAAGCAAAATATGTGGCAAAACTGAGGTATAATAAAACAATTTTCTCCATAAAAAAAAAAACACATCACAGCTTTATTTCAGGGTAATGGGTAAAGATGACGTCGACTACAAATCAGTATACATTCCTACCTTGTTTTGCGGGGTATACTTTCGTGATTAATACGATCAAATGCTGGCCACGAATAGAAAGCAAGTGTCTGGGGTAGTGTTTAAGCATCATTTGGAGAGCACTCTTCTCATTTGAAGGGTCCCCACAGTGCAAGGGAGGAAGTAACAGGGTCGCAGCAGGATGTTTCCTCATTTAAATACTGCGGAACACAAACACACGGGCGCACTTAAGCACCGGCCGCCTCCCGCTGCAACATAAATGTCCTCGTTTATCCTCTTAAGCGCAAATGTCAAACCTTTGTCAGCCTCCACCCTTCCCCGTGGCTCACCTTTGCCCTTTGTCCTTCCCGTTTATAACTCCTTTGTGCCGCCGACTTCCATGGCTTCGACGCGGGCATATCATTTTCCTGCCGTCTGCGGTTGCGTCACTCGGCTCTGTGAAAGAGAGCAAAACGCCCCCCTCCCCCGCCCGCACCCCATCCCACCCCATTCGTCTTTGCTGGCACCTTTGTTGATATTATACTCCTCTCTTTTCTTTCATTCTCTCTGTTTGGGGATCCTCCAGTGACAACACTTCGAGTTGCCATGGTTTTAGAGGAAGGAAACTCAAGAGGGTTAATCGAGTTACACTTTATTGGAGCGTGACAATAACAAGGGGCGTGCGCCTGTGCGCGCGTGTAGTCAGGTGAGCGACAAGGATGCCTCCGTGTGAATGAACATGTCCTCGTCGTAGAGGTCTTCAGCAATGTCGCCTTCCTCCTCCATGAAGAAGGTGGGGAAAGGAGGGCTGCGCAGGGTGGGCGACCGCTTTGGCAGCTTGCTATCCCTCACCTGGAACATATCGCAAAACACACACACAGATTGTTATAATCTTACGTCATGGTCGCTTGGATTTTAATTTCCACTGTCCTAAAACAACGCTTTCCTTTGCTTCCTCTGGTCCATGATTAGTGTAGTACACACCATGTCGCCAAACAGCGCAGTGAAGACGTTACCTTTCATCCATCATTTTTATCTGGGCCCATTTTTTTTTTGTTTTAATATTTCTGTTGAACCACAAGGGGAAAACAATCTCAAATTATCAGCATTTTCAATTTTGTTATATTCAAGTTATTTGTGTGACCACTGTGGGTTTTACTTTCATTAGCAGAGGAGTATCAACCAATTTTGTCCACGAGTGTAGATGAACAGCAAAAGTTGAGGTGACAAAACAAACTGTGCAGAGTAAATTAAAGGCATATGTGCATCAAAATCACTAAAATGGCCCCCAAAAATGGACATGTGACTGCATAGAACATGAATTTCCCTCTGCTACGTGTGTGTTCCCACACACAAAATAACTGCAGGAAGCTGTTGGCGTTAAGATCCTTTCACTCACCGATGCAAGCAGGCGTGTAACATCATTAAGCCGGGTGGAAGCATCTTGTACGCAATTTGCCTTATCTGTGTGTGTACCCGTTTTAATTTGTCATCTTGAAATGGTATGAAGGGTGTTAATCTGTTTATTAGATTTTTTTATTTAATGCTTCAAAGGAGGCTATGTGGGTTAATTGTTTTTTTTTTTTTTAATAAAGCGAGCTTGATTTTGTATAAATATAATTATAGATGTTAAATTTTGGTCACGATACACAAAATAATTAAGTAACCTAAAAAAAAAAATCACCAATTTTATCCCCCGCCTCAAAAAACATTTAATTTAACAAAATTACATGATTACATAGAATTCAAAATAATGAAACGGTTTTGATCAATTTACTTTGAATCAATTGAATAGCCACCGTGCTGCTGCCTGCCTTTGCCACCTGGGGTCCGTCTAAGACAGACAGATATACAGTACGTGGACATCTGTACAGCGTAGATGTCTTACCTCCTCTCAGCTCCTCGCGGAGGATAAATAATACATGCTGTTTATTAGTGTCTTAAAAGGTTATATATGTGTGTTTCCCCGTTATGTGCGAGCATTGGCATAAAGCCTGCCGACTAAAGGCTAAGTATGTGGTTGTTTTAGAAATAACATAATTCTTCTCATTTTCCGAATTGCTCGACAATAAACTTCAACCCGAAGTGGCTCAATTTGTCAAAAACGGTTTTGCTTGCAAGCCAAAGAGAAAAAAAAAGATGTCATTTCAATTTTACAACAACATGCCTCAGACACAAGGACCCAACAGAACAACCAAAGCTTTGATAACAAATGCTATTAAACTGCACATGTATCCTTTGGGGTAATATAATCTGAAGGGAGTCCGGGGTGAAGGTGGGCGGGTGCGCGCTCACTTTAGAAGGCTGAACGAGGCGAAAAGCTAAGCGCATTTGTATTCATTATTGCTTGTCTGCAAAACAAATAATAGGCTGCGCACGCACAAGCGTGATGAGCCCAGCCTGCCGTGTATGGAGATGGATGGTGTGGATATCACTACAATCATTAAAGCGCAGCTCTCCCCACCCCCACCCAGCCACCCCCCCGCATAAATGCTGATCTAGCAACAGTGTCAATGAGGATGGATCACAGTTGCCACACAGGTGAGACGCTCCTTTTACAGGTGCAAGGTCACCCATCGCTGTCTCCCGCGGTTTGCAAAGTTCACTTTTAAAGACGTGCGTGCGCGTTGTGTCGGTGATTATGTTTTTTTTTACCTTCAGTAAGCAGTTCCTGTGGCCAGGGACGGAGCCGTTAACGTACAGCACGTTGTGCTTGGTATTGACTCTCCATATCTGGAAGGGAGGTCGGACAAATGAGAAAATGATTGCGTTGACATTGCCATTGCGGATGCTCAAGGTCAAAGCCGCCCTTTTATTTATTCATTTATTTTTTTAAATTTACGTGTGCGTGTGTGTATGTGTTCACCTTCAGTCCGTATGCTGTGACGTAGATGTTGCCCAATCTTCCTGGCATCTTCTTCCCTTTAAAAACTTTGCCTGGATCCTGAGAGCAGATTATGCCACACATGCTCAAATGAATGGAATGTAAGAGCCCAACTGCTCATTTGAAGGATGGGGAGCATTTGGGGATGCATGAGTGACTGAGTGAGAGAGTGTGTGGGTGTCATGTCTTACTCCTCCGGGTCCAGAAGCTCCTGGTCTGCGATGTGTTTTGGTTTGTCCGTGGCTAGCCGGCTGACCTTTGAACCCCCAACGCTTCATCACGCCCTGAAAGCCTTTCCCAATACTACTCACACGCACACACATCCAGGACACACATTGCTGCATTACATTACATCCAAACGGGAAGTCGGAAGTTTTCAACAAAAAGGGTCTTGGAAATGTCACTCAACAATGCCCAATCAATTAATTGTTGATTTTGAAAAAAAAAAAAAAATGTTGTTGAAGGAAGTGAATGTTTTGAGTTTCATTAGTAGTGGTATCACATTGAAATGAATGAAAATGCCATTCATCCATTCCAACCTTCACGCAAAAAAGGTGAATGCTCATTTTAATGAGGAAAAGTAGCCCCGCATAATACTGTACTTTATATATAAAAAAAATACAGTTATGACACAAAACAGATTGTGCTTTCTGGTGTGCCCAACTTGGCCACCGGAGGGCAGTATAAGAGAAACAGCCAGATATACTGTTCACTGACACGGCTCAGCTTATCAGTACGGCACTAATGTGCGTTGGTCTTCGCAGAGGACAAAGAATACATAACTGTGAGTCCTGTTATTTTTTTTTTTCTACATATGTTACTGGACCAGCTCTACTTGTAAGCCGTGTGCGTTATACAGTGTCTGATTTAAAATAAGTCATGAATGCAAAATAGAACCTATGGAAGAAAAGTGTGCAAGAAGCCAAGGAGGAAAGTTCACTTTGGAAGAGCAGAACTTACGATTTGGCTGTGATGTCCACATATTGGCCTGGCCGGAAATGTGCAGCATACAGCGGAGTGCCTGGCCACACACGCGTGCACACAGAAGCGTAATTACTCAGCTGCCTTTGGGAAAAATCATATGATCATTAAGCTAGTCAGAAATTGGATGTGTGCATACCAGGTTTAATGATAGCATTGTCCGAGACTTTGAAGGTGGTGATTTTCTGTTTCAGAGGCACTCCTGCATTCATGTACATCTCCATTCGCTTTTCAGATCTCTGTCAGTCAAGTGGAGAGAAAGGCACACAAAAAGGGAATGTTAAGATGTGTGAAGAGAGGGAAGGGTCACAGATATGAGGCGGGAATGAATGAAGAACCAGCAGTGAGCCGCAGTCAGATGCTGGCATTTTAAATCTGACAGCGGGCCTGTTAAGACCGTGCGGGAGCCAAGTGTACGCACGCACGCACACACACACACTTGGCAACGTGTCTGACATTTGCTCGCGCTCGACTCAGCCCCTCCAGTCACTCCAAACCGCTCTCTACCCTTCTGCTGCCTGAGAATCAGCCTGCCAACTATGTTTCACTCCGACAAACTCGGCCTCCAACTCGGTGTGAACAGAATTCCAAACCAGTTGATAAGACGACGTCAAACGATAAAGCACCCGCGAAGACGCGGCGGAGGAGAGACGACACTCGGAAACACGCCGTTTCCTTGGAGGGGGACGGAAGCGGCGAGGTCAATAAACTGCTGTCACTGGAGCACTCGGTGTTGCTCTGATAAGTGGGTCTGAGTCACGTTCGAGTTTATTAACATTGTCAAAGTCAGCATCCAGATGAACGGCGGGTGTCAGCGTTGGTGGGACAAAGCAGCTGTAAAATCTAGTGAGCTTCAATTACTTTTAGACAGCTGGGATGAAACAGACGCACGCGGGGGCAGATTGAAATACACACACACACACACAGACCAACACACAAAGACAGACGGACAGACACACACACACACACACACACACACACACACACGCACTGAATGACTACGACATGCTCGCTCTAGAGTTAGCCGGCATCGAGTCGAAAGCTCCCTCGTGCAAGTAGTAAAGTGCTTTCAGGATTTAGCACACACATCCATCCACCCATCCGCACGCACACCAAGGGGGTGACTTTAATTTCCCGACTGTGGAAGCGCCATCATAAAAAAAAAAAAAAAAAATACAGGGTAAGTCCCAATAGGAGCTCAATGCTATCATCGAGTTATATTTCCATAACGCACTGATAAGATTTCCTCATGCTCCTCATAAGTGGCCAGAACCATAATAAGGAACAATGTGCTGCCTCAGTGCATTACGGCCAAGCGATGCTATTATTATGCCGTCAATCAAGGTTGAGAAGACAGTCATGCTGTGTAGATCACAGGATGAAATGAGCTAGCATCGATTCCTAATGAGCCGTTACTTCTCTGATGGATTTAGTATGGCGACGTGAAATAATGTGAAATCATCTTTCATTCTGGCGTCGGTTTTAAATCAACGTAATTCAATTTGTAATGGTTAAAGAAAAAAAACATTTCAAGTCGAAAGGAATACATAAGACATCAATACACACACATCAAATGTACTAATGTAAAGTTCTGAATCAGGGCTAGCTTATGTTGCATCTACATCCTGTGGTTTTATTTCGGAAAATGAGCAAGATGGATCATGTCCAGGATGAAAACCTTCGGAATGCATTTTTACGACATCAAACACAAGTTTCTTACATGGAACGGCGAGACGTTTTTTCCTCCTACAATGAGAGCGGCGGTGCGTCCATCATAATCTTCTTTCGACAAGTGCTGTATGACATGGCAGTCCTGGACCTGAATAAGGGAAAAAAAAAGGGTCATTCATTTACAACTAGCGCAAGGAGCACACACACCCAAGGAGCCGATCCCCCTGGAAGATTGAGTCTGTAACATTCAGTCAACATATCATATATTCTGTCTGTCTCACACACTCTCAGGATCACCATCTGTCTGTTTGTCTGTCTGTCTTTGCCTCTCTCTGAAAATCAGAGTCTCTCAAGTCGTCTGTCTCTCTGTGTCGTGCTCTCAAATTGCTTTTCTCTTCAGCTCTATCGACACCATCATTGAGCTGTCTCAGCGACTGTCTCCTTTTTATTCATCTTTGTGGTGCCACAATCGGAAGTCATCCCCCATTTTTGGCTTTATTTTGAACTCCAGACACAATGCAACAGAGAGGAATACCCAACATTTCAGCAACCCGGGATAATAAAAACAATCTCATTTCAGCAAGGCAAAAAAAGAGGTTGTAAAGTGTGTGATACTCGATGCATTAAGTATTTTGACAAAAGTATATTGAGACATCTGGAAAATGCATTACATTGTGGGAAAAAGAATGTGATGCAACTACAAAATATGATTCCGCTTATACCTGCAGCAAAGTGACGACATGTCTTTCTCCAGTTTTTGTCCACAGAGGAGCCATACCCAACTTCACAGCAACCAGTCCAACTCTTCGACTACCTAATAGGAACCCAGATTAAAAAACGGTGAGAACCAATCACATGACTGGAAACTAAATGGGTTTTTTGGGGTTTTTTATATGAAGACAGCTACCTTCTGTCCATTCATGTCGCTGCCACGGTTCGTCTTTTAACGGGTTGAGCTTGTCCGCAGTCTGTTTTCTGTATTCCTCGGCTGTTTCCCTCCTTAAGAACTGTTGGTTCTCTTCCGTGAGGTGCTCGTCAACCCATGTTGACGTCTTTAACGTCCTGAGACAAGTTACTGACTGAATGGAGCTGCAACAGAAGCCATAGTCAAGTCAGTTGCTGATGGTTCAAAACGTGACCTCACTTACTGTTAATGAATACCTGCTATCTTAATTAGCTATTTCATGGGGTCAATATGTTAGAATAAACTCTCTGAAGAAAGCAGTGCGGTTATACACTGCTGCAAATGGCAACCATAATAAAACACTGGGCTGCTTGTCAGCCAATTGCAGTCAATCAAAACAAAATATAAAGGAATATATGGACGTTGCCAAAATGTAATGAGTGAGTAGGAAGTTTGTATCAATATATGATAACCGTACAGTGCTAAATAAATCACAAACCAATATTTTACTTCTATATGCCATACGTTTTTGAACATTATTATACTGCCTCAAGCATTTTTACAATGATGATTATGTATACAATATGCACTCAGTTTTTTTGTAATTTAAGTAATAACGTCACAAGTGTAGCAATCATATTGTTCATGATTTACAAGAAAAAAAAACATGTCATCACTATTTTACATGCATTTTGAGGAAAACGAAACGAAAGTGTCTTTTTACAAAATACAGCATGATAGCAACAGTGGTCAACAAACAGAAGGTAAAGCAGTTAGCATTAGCCACCTTTCAGTTGCTGCTCGGAGACAAATCAGACGAGTTCCCTGCTGGAGAAGTCGGCAACCCCACGTCGCCATTTCGTTATGTTCCTTGCTCTATATAGATTTTATGGAGGGAAAGAAAGAGCGAAAAAAAAAGAACGCTCTAGGATTTAATTACTAGTAAGTTCGTGTGTTCATGTCGCCAGTGTTGCCCTGTTCCAAATGTGACCCCGTTTATTTCCGGTGTTTGAGAGAAAAAAATTCCCCTGAGCACAGGTTCCCACACCAAGGTTCCGCTTAAGGAAACATAACTCTCGCTGGAAAAAATTGTTATAAAAATGGAATTAAAACAAGAAAAGTATCCTTTTTGCCTTTTAATATAAAAGACAAAAAGGATAATTTTCTTTTTTCTTTACTTCTTGAAAGCTTTTTGCATATTTTATATCCGCCCCAGTCTTAAATTGTTCCAGTGGAGCTTGCAGATATTAGAATTAAGTCAAACTCATGATTATTATTATTATTATTATTATTATTATTATTATTATTATATCCGATTTTGTGTCACTGTACCACTTTTTACAAACAAGAATTTCTGTTTCGGTGGCCAAGTGATCCAGTGGTTAGCATGTTCTCCCCGGCTGCGTGGGTTTTCTCCGGGTACTCCGGTTTCCTCCCACATTCCAAAAACATGCGTGGCAGGCTGATTGAACACTCTAAATTGTCCCTAGGTGTGAGTGTGAGCGCAGATGGTTGTTCATCTCTGTGTGCCCTGCGATTGACTGGCAACCGGTTCAGGGTGCCCCCCGCCCAAAGACAGCTGGGATAGTCTCCAGCACGTCCCGCGACCCTTGTGAGGATATAGCGGTTCAGAAAATTGATGGATGGATGAATTTGTGTTTCATGCTTCAGTTTTGCTTCTCTCCCAAAGTCAACTTGAGAGAGAGGCAAGGAATGAATGGATGGATGTCACACATTCACGTTAATATTGTGAAAATGATCCGTTATTGTATAATTCAAATATGCGCTATTTAGGCGACAAGACGCTGTAGCCTGTGGTTTTGTAAGACAGCGTCACCAATCATATGAGCTTATTTGCATTCTGTGTCATTATTGTCTGAACACACATACAGTATCAATCTTCTCGGATGCGCATAAACATTGATCATATGACCTCATGCAGTAACACCTCAAGGTCATGTATCACGTGTCTCGGATTTTGAGGTTGTCATTTAAGAAAAATGTTCAGTTTGCTGAGAGTATTGACTGACCCAATTGCGTTTGAGACCTTTTTCTTGCTCTGTTTCCAAGAATAAAGACTGTGAAAAGACAGATGAATCCATCCATTTTTCATTCCACATTACAGTACTGTATATACTTTGCTGGTGCACTGTAAATGGGCCATTCCACCAAATTGTTGCCATTTGCGTGCCCAGGAAATAAAATGTGTAAATACATCATCAAATTAACTGTAAGATACATTCTAAACGAGGCGTTCAATCTATAAACTAATGACAGTAAATAAATAACGTTTCCTGAGATGAGACAAAACGCATTTTGGGATTTCAGTAAATGAATTATCCACCCATTTTCCGAACCGCTCATCCACCACAAGGGTAATGGACTCGCGGGTGTGCTGGAGCCTGCCATAGCTGTCTTTGTGAAGTATATCATCAGATTTAGAGTTGGGGGGGGGGGGGATAAGTTGATGTTTTAAGAGTTGCAACAAGCCCAAATGTCTGTGGACCGTTGCTGTTTGTGTATCCAAACAAAGCCTGTGCAGCTGCACAGTACTGGCAACTTGGGGGCTGTCTGTGAGCGACAAAGAGATATGAGTTCTATCCTCAGTGGCTCACTGGAGGTTTGGACATTATGCGAACAGTCATTACATTCGCCATATTCAATGTGCTCAGAGACACAGTGCCGAAGGAGCTGGGACAATCAAAACCAAAGAAACTGCAACGACCCTTCTTGACATTCACAGTTGTTGAATTGAAACTGTGCATTTGTTGGCACGCAAGTAAACATATTTGGGCACCTCTTTATCGTCGCAGGAAGTGAACCACTCAGAAAATAATTTGGCTTCTGTTTGCTGATAGAATGGTTTCCACTTTCCTGGGAATACTCTTGACAAGAAGTTAGCCGGCGTGCCCGTGGAATGTGTCACAGTGGCCACAACCCCAATTCATCTTAAAAAAAAAAGTGGGCTTTGGTTCAACTTTGTGATTATGATGGAGATTCTAAATCAATATATTTAAAAATCGTTGGAATTAGAGGAATGAAATGGTTAAAGTCGGTAACGTCTGCAACTCCCATTGCATTGCTTCCCTCTCCTCTGCCGAGTTCATTAAATTCTCCAGTATGAGACATCTGCGCCCTCAGCTCCTCCTTGCGTGATCAGCTTCATTTTTTTTCCAATTGCCCTCACAGAGGGGATCGATTTTACACTTTAAACACACACACACACACACACACGCTTACCGGTACATGCGCACACAGCAAACTGCACCAAATGAGAAAAACAAAGCGCCTTTATTATAATCCACATGCAGTTTACAAGGAAAAAAAAGAGTTCACAGATCAGTGCCTACAACCCACACCAAGCTACCCCTGCAAAACTCTTTACAATTTAGGAAGGTTATTAAGAAATTATTACAATTATGTCCCCCACCCCAAAAAAGAATGCTGTAGAAAAAAAAACAGCCCATAATATCTTTGAAATGACAGATACTTTTTTTCATAACCAGCAAGCCTTCTACGAGGGAGTAGCTAGCAGAATTATGTATGCATTTCTGCAAAACACGAACAGGGAAACTAATATCCACGGAAATAATTTGAATACAAAGTGCAATGCTAGTTCTCAGAATACATTCATCACATTTGCGCTATCGACGCACTTGCTAGTTATCCAAATAAGGTATGGTGTCATTTCTTGGCGTTGGCTGAGATCTGCATGCTGATTCGGTAAACTCGTATCTAGAAACATGTGGAAGATATACAAGGATGGATTCCCGGCTAAGGCCATCAAAGCCAAACATGCAGTAGTCTATTTGTTTCTCTGAGCTAGACAAAGGTCTACGTATTTACATGAATATGTGTGTGTGGGTGTGTGTGTAAAGGGGGCGCAGGGGGGTAAGCAATGCACACTTGTATTGTAAACATGTATATAGCTCGTCCATCGTCAGGGACTGAAGGTCCTTGTTGACTCATAGTCCGACATACACTTGGGTTTGATGCCTTTAGCGTTGTAGTAATCCACCACCTGGTTCGGGACTTCTGCCAGAACACTTTTTGCCAGGGCAGCTGGGGACGCCTGCCAATAGGTAGACAGACAGACAAGAGAGAGAGGGAAATAGAGAGAGAGAGCGAGAGCGAGAGAGAGAGAGAGAGAGAGAGAGAGAGAGAGGAGAAAACGGAATACATTAAGAAGCCTTTCGCATCGCTAGCCACGCGTGACTCTCGCAGGCTGGAATTCACTGTCGAGCCTGATGCTGTCATAGGCTGAGCGCAGGGAGACTGACGAGATCAGACAAGCTTGTATGGGGAAGTTGGGGGGGGGGGGATGAAAAATTCCTACATGTGGTCCTCTGGGTTTTGGTTGGCATCTGAAAGGGTACCACTTTACAATAAGTGAGCTGAACTTAAAGAGTTCTCAGGCATCTGTTTTGACTTCTACTCCCTCCATTTGAACACTTCAAAAAAAGAAGGACCAGCCACGAGAGGTTTCAAGAGAATGTGAGCAGACTGGTGGATTAGACACCGACTCACATTTCAAGCACTTGAACTAACTTGCTGTGCTGTGCTAATCACTATTCCACCATGTTGCCTCTTCATGGGGAATCCATTTTCGGCGGTGAGGTGACCAGGAGCCGATCCCGGCGGATTGACGAGGGGTCACCGGCCAATCCCAGGGCACACATAGACAGACGACACTGTCACTGAATCGGAAACTGAGCACTGGCTGCACAAAAGTCAGACCAGTAAACAAGAAATGCATCAGTGGTGGAGAGAGCTTTTCAAATAAGTATTCATAAAATGTACGTACGGTATTAGCTTTTGAGGGAAAGGCAAAGCTATGCAGTTGTTTTAAAAGCACTGTGTGTTATGAAGGAAGTTGAGTGTTGGGTGAGTGGGGAAAGCTCGTCTCGGCAAAAACGTGTAAGTCGGTACGTCACTAGTATCGCAACGCAGTGCTGAAAATGACGGAAGGCCAAAAGCTTTCAATCCGCTTCACTTTTCAGTTTGCACACCCCCCCACCACCAAGTCAGTCACTCGCTCTCTATCTCAACATAATTCCCTGAGACAATGCGCCATCAAAAGTCCGCTCACTGCCCCCCCCCCTTCGCTTCCTCTAATTTCTCCCCCCCAAAAAAACACCCACTGGCGCTCCGCTCCTTCCCACCTGATACATCCAACTCTGCCTGTCACACACTTGCCCGCTCCTCTTAATCCCCTCTGAAAAGAAACGACAGAGCAGAAAATCACCTCGCCACCTCTGTCACACACTCCCTTGCTCCCTTTTGTCATTAGCTCGCCTCTCCCGCTGACCCCCGCCCTGTCACCAAACACAGCAACGACGCCTTCACCTGCGCGCTGACTGTTGACTTCCACAACCTGTGCATCCTTTTATCAATATCTTCGGGTCCATATCTCCCCCCCCCCGACTTTGATTGAGTCGCCATCCACCCACGGGCAAGCACACAATCCCGGCAGACGGACACTTTGTTTGGTTGGAACGTAATTGGTTGATTTCTCAACCTGCCAAAGAGCAAACTTAGCGTAACAAATCCAGCCAAACAGGCCCTGTCAAAGCCTGACTAGATCAATGCCATTCAAGCGCGCGCGCACACACACGCGCGCGCAAACATACACAGACAGATCACTGATGTGCTTATTATTACGCCCACTCACCACATTCGGCCATCTAGATTTGCTTGCCGAGAGTAAAGAGGAGGTTGAAGAAACTGAAAGGGGGAAGGTGCTTTCTTCTACGCTGTCTACTGTATGACTACATGATGCTCTACCGACTAAGTGAACGTGACATTTGGTGTACAATCTGTGAGAAGGCTCGCTCGAAATGTAAAACCGATGCGCTGTGCTGCCAGACTTGCACCGTGTCACATGTCATCCATCTCGAGTGCCATAGCCACCCACGTGCTTGAAATCCTTAAAGGGCACGAACTGGACGATGTCCCGGAGGACGGGCTCGCCCTTGGGCGAACGCAGGATGCCGTCGTCGCCGTCCAAAATCTGCATGTCGGTGAAGTCGGCGTTGCCCACGCCGACGATGATGACGGACATGGGGAGGTGGGAGGCGTGCACGATGGCCTCCCGCGTGTCGGCCATGTCGGTGATGACGCCGTCTGTCAGAATGAGGAGGATGAAATATTCCTACGGCGGGACACGGGAGGGGAGACATTTTTTTTGGAGGTCAATAAAGGGGAGGATGTGGAGAGGTGTGTTTGATTTAAAAAAAAAAAAAAAAGAGGGTAGGAAGGAGTTAGAGCAGGAACGTGCGACCTCCCTTTCCTTTATGAAGGACAATAAAATACAAATTAAACAACGATTCGTTTTTTTTTCTGAATTCAGCAATGATTTTACATTCAAAAGAGAAATTTTAGTTCTTCAAATACACGAGACAATAAAGGATAAAAAGTCTGAACTATGAAGCACATGAAAATGAAAATAAATAATATTAAAAACAATTCCCCCCCCCACTCTCACCATGGCCTCTTTGGTGTGCATCTCCTCTGAGGCGGATGAGGCTACTTTCTGGATGATGGGGGCGATATTGGTGGGCCCGTAGAGTTGAATTTTGGGAAGGCAATTTTGGTAAGCCTCAACCACACCTTGGATTCCTGCAACGTGCACACGTGGAAACACATTACACTGATACTGTATCAACAAGACCACGGTCTCGTCCTTGGAAAAGCATTTGCTGAAACAATCACGTTCTTCTCGTGTTGTTTCACGACACAACAAGGTGCTGGGATGCTGTTTTTTTTCTATTGTGACATAATAACCACAAACCGAAGATGGCACGTCCAAGCTCACAGCAAGAAAGCCGCAATGTGCAGGGAAGAGTACAGAAGCCCCATTTCACACATCTAGATGAGTGTTATTTTTCTCTGTGTATTGTAGCCTGAAATAATCGTGCAGCCTCGTGTCAAATCTCCCGATTGGATGTGCGTACGTGCGTGCGTGCGCGCGCGAGACAGGAGGAGAAAAATTTGGCACCGGAGAACTATTTCCATCCTGTGATACGGGGATGTGAATGAGTCAAGAAAAAAAAAAAATGACATGCAGCAATGTGCGTTTGAACAGCTCACCGGCGCATTCGGGATTGTCTTCGTCAAAGTTGACGGCAAAATCATGCGACACCTTCACGTGGGGGCAGAGAAAACATGGCCTTACTGCGACGTCGGATGCATTTTGCCTTTCATCTGCAACAAAACCTTGCGACGCACACACACATACACACACGCACACATACACACACACGCACACCACCTACCTTGAAGTCAGGCGGTATTAAAGCTCCAAAACCAAACGCCGGGAACATTTTATCGCTGGAGAGACCCACGATTCATTGAAGAGACCAAGAAAGAGAAAATAAGATGAAAGGAGTAGGAATTAATGACTTTACGTGTGTGCGTGTGCGTGTGTGTGTGTGTGTGTGTGTGTGCGCTCCAAATGAGGTGAACGGTGATGGTTGGAGTGTTCGCTGTACCTGTCATAGTCTTGGCAGATCTCCCCCACGGCCACTAAAGCTTTGAGATATTCGTTGGGTTGGTAGGGGTGGATGTAATGGAGGGAGCAGCTGTTTCGAGGATCCCCATTGGATGCTGTGAAGTCTATTGCCACCTGGGACGCACACACACACACACACACACACACACACACACACACACACGGACGCACACGCCATATATGAAGCACTCCCACCAGCACGACCACTTTCCACTTGGTGAAGGCAACTCACTGTGAACTGGATTTGACAGCCGCCCATGATATAATCCAAGAAGGAATACATTTTGATGATCTGTCATGGGGAAAGATGTTTTCGGGGAAAAAAAAAATAAAAAAAATCAACTCTTGAATTGTTGAATTCAATTCACAATGGCAGACAAAATTTGAGCACTTGAATATTTGCAAAGGCACGAGTGGGGGAGGTTGACTTTACCTTACAGTGGTTAAGAAAGACGACCCCGGAGTTTCTGTAATTCTTCTTTTTCATCTGATATTTAGGGTTGATGCACTCCCACTGAATCGGGAGAAAACATTCAGTTTGGAAAGTGCAAATCACATGGTAATGGCACGTCAAGGAGAGCGTTTGAAAGTTGTTTTTTTTTTCATCCATCCATTTTCCGATCCGCTTATCCTAACAAGGGTCGCGGGGGGTGCTGGAGCCTATCCCAGGCGTCTTCGGGCAGTAGGCGGGGGACACCCTGAACTGGTTGCCAGCCAATCGCAGGGCGCACAGAGAACAAACAACCATCTGCGCTCACACTCACACCTCAGGACAATTTCGAGTGTTCAATCAGCCTGCCATGCATGCTTTTGGAATGTGGGAGGAAACCGGAGTACCCGGAGAAAACCCACGCAGGCCCGGGGAGAACATGCAAACTCCACACAGGGAGGCCGGAGCCGGGATCAAACCCACGACCTCTGCACTGTGAGGTCCACGTGCTAACCACTGGACCACCGGGCCACCCAAAAATAAATCGCACAAGCTAGCCTGGAGTCGAACCTCTCATATGCTGATTTGTAGACAGACGTGTTCCCACCCCTCCCCCCCACCCCCGAGAGCCTTTGATAGCGTTTTGAATGCGGTCTGTGTTGCATAGTTGTGAACTCAACAAAGATGTATGAAACTCTGAACTGCCATGGCCATCATTAGAGAAGACTTTTGTCAGTTTCAAATTCCTTGTTCTAATTTTATGGTGTTCTGCTTCTTTGCCTCGAATGATATTTTGGAGCTTTAGAAAAATTTGCTCTTTATCTATTCCACAGTAAGTGTGTATAACACATTTCATGATAAATATTTGCTCCAAAATCAACTCGGCGAAATCATCTTTGCTCAGATGAATGGAGAGATATCGCAAAGGATGGAGAAAAAAAAAGAAGAAAAAGCACAAGGTTGAAGAACAACTGCATGAAAGGAGATCATTATCGCGACTGTGGTACATTTCAGAAACACGTCCGTCACCACCCTTCATCTCCGCGCCGATAAATTAAGACCCAAGCAAAGAGAAAATCCTTGAACAACTTCTGCGTCCCTGAATTGATCTGAGACCGGTTTCAAAGGGTTTTATTTCTTTCGTTCTTCATTAAACTCGTGAACATTGTGTCCTTGGCGCTACGTGGGAACGAGCGGCACGCGGGGTTGCTGCCAGAGCAAAGTTCAGCCGCCTGAACTGGTGTTGATATGCGGTTGTGTCAGTGCCCATGGCATTGTGGGTAACTTTTTTTTTTTTTTTAAGATTGCGGTACTATTTTGGGCGCAACGCGGTGGTAGGAAACACTTTTCGTTCAACTCATATTGGCGAACGTGATTCACGTCGCCGCCCCGCTTTGATTACATCTCACCTCATGACTATTTGAACAATCAGCATAATTTGATGGCAAAATGGCAGCGGGGGCGATTGTGTGCGTCTTTTCTCCCGCAAATGATTGCCGAGTGTGAAGCGGCTTGCCGACAGCGGGTTTGGCGAAGGCGTTTATTTTCTCACCTGCTTGCCCTCCTGTTCTGCCCTCATCTCCTTAAACGTGGTCTGAAACTCCCCAATGAAATCATGCTTTCCATTCGAGTCCCAGTCCCAAACGGTGCACTAAAAAAGACAGAGCCCCCCCCCAGTTAGAGCGCAGCTGCGGCATCACCTGAGCAAATACACATGCAGACACACACACATACACACACACACACACGGGAAATGCCATGTTGAATGATTGATAACGAGGTGTTAGTGGGGGGGCAATGGCACGGTGAAATATTAATCTGAGGATGCTGAGAGGGATGTGGCCTAAGAGACGCCGTGTTTTGCCCGCGTGCGCCTTATGTGAGCTCCCGAAGGAGCCGCCGGCGAACAAGACAAATGGCCGCAATCCTTGAGAAAAGGCGAGAGTCAGCAGGCCGCAGCGCGCCGAACGAAAGTACGCCATCCTTTCATTTTAAAGCGGCTGCCGGCAATGATTGTGAAGCTGACTGGGATTGTTAAAAAAAAAAAAAATCAATCGAATGTAGTCAAAGGAGAAACACAAACACGAAGAGATGCTTGGGATTGTCATTCGGTTACCTGAACAACTAGCAATCACAACCAATTTAACGAAGCTTGATTAGAAACATCAACCACTGGTAATTCTCTTATTTGCCCGCCTTCCACTTGAGCTAACAAGTGCCCGAATCCCAAGTGTGATGTTTGTGAGGCGCGGGCGGGGGAGATCAACAGACGAATGGGTGGTCATGCAGAGCAGCGGACCCCAACCTTTTTTGCTCCAGCTTAATCTCAGACAATATTTTCAGACACCGGTGTGATGGATAAATACAACAAAATAAGATGATATCAGCTGCATGAAATATTTTCCAAACATAATAATAAACACGAATCATACACGAAGAACGTCCTATCTGGCCGCAACGCTCTCTGGTCGCTATGGTAACGTTTAAACAAAAGTGCCTTCTAAATAAGATACGCCGCAAATACAAAGTGCATGAAAAATACGACTCACCATCGCCGCGTGTTATGCAGAGTGCGCTTGGTGCGTGGGAATCTCCCGTTGAGATAAATCCGTATTTGAAGTAGGACTCCTGATACTGTCTATTAAATTTCGCCTTCTTTTTCTTGAAAGTCGTAGGCCCTTTGTTTTTTACTCATTTTGCTAGCTCCCGGGTTTCATTTTAGCGGTAACCTATCATGGGGACTGAGAAGCGCGCCTTGACCTGCGTCAAGAGTGACATATTGTCGACGAATGTAACAGAGGATCCGGTAATTTTTCAAAATAAAACATCTTTCAGAGTCCGAAATAAATAAAACGGAAGTAATCTAAGTTATTTATTCTTTCTGAGCGGCCTGGTACCAAATGAACCACGTGGGGACCACTGATGAGTTCTAGAAAAAGAAAAATAACGGCGATGAATTCATGTATTGGTCAGTATGGAGCGTTGTTTGACAAGAGTCGGCGGGAAGAGAGAAAATTTGCACCCTGCCATGTCTCACTATAGCGCTGACGCTTCAAACGGGTAGCCGGGGAAACCAGCGCCGAGGGCGCGTACGTGTGCGCGTTAGCCCTTTTCCTCCTGCTGTCAGGATCCACGCAGAGTTAAGACGCCGCTGAATATTTGATGATCAAGCTCATGTTTATTCATGGCCAGGATCGCGTTCCGAGTCGATGCGCGGGGCTCCGCTTTCCCGCTCATTTACACAAATCTGTTCTGGCAAGCAAAGGTGAAAGTTTGCCAATTTGAGCTCTTTCGCATCTTCTCCCGTTCTTGAAATAACACCACGGCAACATGAAAATTGGGAACATGACCTGAAATCAATCCACGGTTTGGTGGTGACCTATTTACATAAAACATGGCATTGAACGATATATAAAAAATAGATGGGATTTCCAGGGGGATCAATGGCGTGCTATTACACGCCCGAGGCGCACCTGACAAATTCGATGACAGAAAGTAATCTCGACTTTAGACTCATTGAAACCAGGTCTAAGTTGTGGCGCAGGTGGTGAGTTGGGATTTTGATGGATTTGATCCTTCACTGCATATTCTTAATTACGCAAAGTCAACGCAATTCATTTTTACTATTACTTGCGTCATAATATCCGAAAGCACTCTTGAAGACATTGTGGAAGCAGATTAAAGTTGCGAAAATTGTGGAGAGCAGTATTTGTCCGTTTGTTTCCAAGTTAGCAGGCTATTTTATGATTTCATCAAGGATGCTGTAAGATGCACAGACGGACGGGACTCATTTGCATTCGGTGCCCAGAAGGAAATGGTTCCGTCTTGACAGGAACTGGCCCTTCTAATTAAAATGCTTTATTTTGTGCAAAACGTTGTGAAAACAGAAGAAATAAAATGATGTCATTTTTTTTTTCAGACCCGCTATAAATAATAACGATCGCGGACTCACCTTTAGCTCCCTTTCCTGGTCTCCGCTGCAGAGTGTGTTCAAGGAAACTTTGAAGGATTTCCAAACGGGGCTCAAGTTGTTCATGACCGTCTGAACAAATACCAGAGAGGGGATGGGGATTGGGGGGGGGGGCGGGGGGGGGCAAACAAACAAACAAACAAGACTCTTAACGTTCACCAGAGACGAAGTCATTAACTCCCTCCCTCTGTGCGCATGTAATTACCTCTGTCCTGTGTACGAGGGACTCGCTCCCATCATCATTGATTCGAAAAATCTCCAGGAATGGATCTGACTTGCTGAAGAAATCCTTCAGAGGCAAAACAAATCCATAAGGCGGGCAGCATAAATCATTCACCCTCTAAAAGGAATCATTATTTCTCCCTTGTTTCTTCCCAGTCTCTCTCTCTCTCTCGCTAAATTGTCCACCTCTCCCTTGGTTACTTCCACAGTTCCCCCTGAGGCACAACCTGTTTGGATTAGTCATTCATGACTGTGCCCCGTGTGCATGCACGGCAAGCCTGAAAATGAACACAGTTATCTCCGTGCCTGAGATAGGAGGGGGTTACTTAAGGTGACCGAATATCTCAGCACGGCCTCCTTTTGGTTGCACAAACCTTGTCGTCCAGCTTACGAGCACTGAAGGAGAGCTCGACATAGTCGTCGTTGCCGGACAGCTCCTCCGCCGTCACCTTTGGAGTAGAGTTGACAAGAGGGCAGGAAGAGAACGGGCAAGAAGGAGAGAAACGGCGATGGAAATGAGGCATTGATCACGCTAAATGTGCAACACCATCGCATGAATTGTCCGGTTTCCCGAAAGCGAGGTGTGATGGTGAGTAAGTGTGTTTGGCTGATTTGGAACAGTGTCACACCATGATAGAAGACTTCCCGGCAGTATTTCCCTGTTTGAGGAGTGCTTTGGTGAGTTTCCTTTGTGAGACAATCTGAAACCGAGACGTGCAAAAAGAGAATATTATTCACGGGGGACGAGAGCAAAAAAAAAAAAAGGAAATGTGCTTCCCACTGCCCTTATTGGTCGGGTTGGTTCGGATGCGCATGGTGCAAAACGGCACTATAGAGTACAGTGGTACCTTGAGCCCTTACACATTTTTTCAACCAACAATTTTTGCTTTCACTCGTGAACCTAAATTTGAAATACGAACGCTGTCAGTGCATATAGCAACGCGGGATGGAGCCTCCGGCTTGAGAGTTGAAAATTTCAAAGAGCGCCGAATGGGCATTTTGCCCGAAGGCCGGCACGTGACAAAAACAACGTCGTCGTTGCATCTCTTGCTTTGACAGCTAATTTGAAAGTACTGCAGAATAGTAGCAACGTTGGCAGACAATGTTCCCACAACTTTTCCAAGCAGATCAGTGCTTCTGGTGCATTTAAGCTGCGGCAACATAAAGCAACGTGCGAGTCTCATGAAACAAAGCTCTTGACAAGACTTGTGTTGTAAACGCCGTTGGCTTAATCCAATTTCAGGAAACCTTTGGCTAACGCTTTAAAGAATGCTTTTTTCATGTGTCAGTAAAAAAAAAAAAAAAACAGCTTTGTGCTGACCAGGTCAACAGCAAACACACATTTTATAGTTTTGTTGTCTTTCTTGGTAGCAAAAAATGGAATTAAAAGCTGCTTAGCTGGCATTTCCTGAGCACCCGCTTAGGTCATCGGTCTTTTTAATGAGCACGAATGCCTATTTTTTTTCCCGCTAATTGCCTGTGTTTAATGAGTGCACCTCCACAATAAAGCATATATTTAAATATTGATTGCATGGTCATTAGGGGGGGGACCACCATGATATAAATTGTGGCAGTATGAAAAAAGACTAGGTTACTGGAGAAGCGCCAGTTCACTTCCCATCTAAGGCATCCTTGAGCAAAGTACAAAATCCTTTTATATTCTCTCTTTTTATCCCATTGGATACGTTACAGGAAGTCAGTTCGCATATTCGGAAAGCAGCGCACATACCTGAACAAAATCCGTTTTAGGCGGCCCGGTGCTGCAAGTCAGGGCTCAAGGATATTTATCCCATAATGTTAGTGACAGTAGCTGACTCCAGGCAAAAAAAAAAACATCCCGTTGGGATTCCATGCGCCGCAGCGCTTTACCTCCCTATCGCCGCAATAACAGGACACAATTGTGTGATACACGGTTGAAAGCTCAAAGAGCCGAATTCCGAATCAAGTCTTCCCGTTTTTACTTGCGCACACTGCATTGCTGCAAGAAGGAGCCTGACAGATGCACATGAGGCACATACAGTATGTAATACAGTTGTGATTTTTTTTTTTTTATATAATCACACCCAGACTAGATTTTTTGGTGTATGAAGGTAAATTTCATTTTTTTAAGGCTTTTTTTTTTCTGTCCCACCGCATGCATAAAGTGTCCTCTAAAAACCGACAGTGGCTCTGGAAGTTTATTTTGAATCGTCGGTGAAACTTACAATGTCCAACTATCTAATTTTTTTAACGACAGCGGCCCGAACCGAAATGCCACCCTCCGCCTTGTTGAATCAAAGCTGAGCTTTGTGGCCAATCCTGAATTCTGCCATCGAGTCTATCTGAAGCCAAATTCATTTCATCAGTCCCAAAAAACATGAGGAAAAATCAGTCTTTGGGTATTTTGGGGGCCTAGTCTTAACTTGGGCATGTATAGAGAGTGTTGATCTCCATCGGCCTTCATTACACAAATACACATTAACTAATTACACGCAAATCCAATAAGCACTCAGCTTAATCCCTCACGTCGTACTCGTAAACATGCCGCCGCGCACAGAACGCGCCGTGGTTACATCCGACCTGTCCCAAGGTGCACTCCAAGGCCCCGAGGAAGTCAGCATCACGGAGGCCATTGTTGCCCGAGCTGATGTCGAGAAGTTCGAAACGCAGCCTTTGCACCTCTTCAAAGTAGTAATCCACCAGAAAGATCTTGGAGAAGACTGGGCCGCTACTGCTGCGGATCACTTCCGTCCGGTCCACCTTTCGACACGTGCGCAAAACACAAGTTTCAGAATTATTGCGTGAAAGCTTTCGGCATTCCCCGCAACGAATGATGACTGTGATATGCATCTAGTTCCATATAAGTCATCCGATTCACATTATTCCAATTTAAACAGATTCCCCCCCAAAAATTCCCACCGGGCTATTATTTTTTCTCATTCCAAACATTCAGTTTTCCCCAAAGACAAACCATTCATCTGCAAAATTCACACGGAAAAGACATTTAAATCTTCAACGAAGCAAACATGCATGTTTTCATTCAGGCCCGAGACCTCAGAACTGTGAGGTTTTGTTTTATTTATTTATTTATTGCAACATAATTTTCACCTTGCATATTATATTCTAGTATTCCAAGTAACACGGAAGAGGTGAGAATGTACTATACATTCATAAATTCATAATTTCACTGATATTCGGCCACTTGGAGGCAGCAAACACAATACTGGCTGATGTGATAAACACGTTTTTTTTTTTTCCCCCATAGCAGTTTTGTGATTCATTTTCTGTTACGTCGCTTTGAGAAGTGATGAGGGTTAGCCCATAGTCATTCTCCTTTTGTGTCTCTTTTTAGATTTAAGCCTTTGGTGCAATGCAGATAACAAAAATGACAACTGTCAATCTGAATTCTGTTTCTGACCCACGATGTCCAGTCGACATGAATGCCACCCATAAATCTCAGAACTGGACTCTAAGAATACAAATTGGAGATTGCAATTGTTCCGTTTTTATTGTGGTGTACTTTTAATGCTTTTTTTTTTGTGGGTGGTCTTCATAACTGTACAAAAGGCAGGATGTCATTAAATACCCAGCACATTGCCGGTGTGCATCGATTGTGAATCAGCCGACTTCTCGGCATCGCGGCCGCTACAAATACAATTAAAGAGCGCTACATTGTGCAGACTTATCAACTAGCTGTTTGATAACGCAGAGAATATAATTGTTCTTACGTTCTCCTCCCTCCCCCCGCCCCCAAGGGAGAAAGGAACAGAAACATAAATCAGTCCGGTGCGGGCCGATGGGCTTTTGTTAACGCTTGTGCATGCGCCCTTCTTAAAACGCGCGCACCTACACAATTGGCACAAAGTGAAGGTCATCCAAGCAGGCGCCACGCTCGAGTATGAGTGCGCCTCAGCATCGCCGTTTTTGGGCTGCCAGATTATGTAAATGGGCGGCGTACAGAGTGCACTTGCTGTCTTTAACCCTTTCATGCACCACCTGATAACAAGATAAGCTGTCCACTGTAGCAACCGCTGGGCCTGTAAGGGTTAAAGAGAGGGATGTGGGCTAAGAATGTGTCCGTCTTTCCCCGGGATCCGTTTTGCACTGACAACCTCCCCCCCGCCCCTCTCCAGCTTCACTCCTTTAAAAGTGAATGCAGCCCATCTGCTTCACATGTTCAGTACCCCGGGGAAAGTACACACCCAGCCTGTCGTTCCCCTCCGTCCGTCAACGGACTCTACCTCAAACCACTGGCCGTGTGACTGCATCTTCAGAACCACGCAAGGGTCGGGTTTGGAGAGGGCGTCTCGGTCTGAGATTCCCCGACAGGCCACTCTGAGCTCCACTTTGGTGAGGCACGGAGAGCTGATGAAGCCCAGCGTGGCCTCTGCAGACTCGTAGATATTGCTCATCGTGAATTGCACAGTCACCCACTGGGAGGAGAAAGGGAGAAAGAAGAACAGATGCGTAGTCAGTGTAATTTTAGAACGAGACAGACGGACAGACAGATAGACCACACCTGGCCACACCTGAGACCTTGTTACACAACTTGAATCCGATGACATTGGGGAGGGGGAAACCGCTAATTGGGTCAGATTCGGACATTTCACTGAGGGACATACTCACTGTTGTTGCACTCAAAAATGACACTTATATTTACACTGAATACTGAACAGGGTGGCAAAGCAAAACTTGGGTGTCAAAAAAGTTTGAGAAGCACAGCTGTCGGAAAGATGTTGAAATAACATTCTTTCAAGCGTTGCGAGAACATGTCGAAATGACAACGTGTGAATTAGAGACACTAATGGCTGGATAAATGAGGTGCCTTTCAACGAGAACAGATTATTACTCACCTACGCCTTGTGTTTCAGATGAAACACTGTTCTCTCATTCTATTTTGGTGCTGCACTGCTTTTAAAAACGTGGTGTGTGCACCGTTAGAGATATGGGAACAAATCAATGAATAAGCATTGGTACATGCTAATTACCGGTAACCTTTGAGCACATTTGGATTAAATTTTTAATCCTTATTGATCAAGCGGTGCATAAAATGACATTGCTTTACAATAGTATTCAATATACTAAAACCTCTGTCTGGGTTATGACGAACACTTAGGCCCACTATACTACTGCAATTTAATTGTAGTTGCGATGGTCCAACCTGGCAAGATATGATTTTTTTTTTGTGAGTTCATACTTAGTGTAAAAAGTTTGGAAACCACTTCGGTACAATATTGAGAAGAGTTTCCATCCTTCCATTGAGATTTGAGAGGGCCTATTATTAAAAATAAATAAACAAACTCCCTCTTAAAAGTCATTTGCGGCATCATCAATAAACGTCCTCTACTTACGCTAATGAATGTTAATGTGCTACCATTTGTCAACCCAAATCAATCTGACATCTGTTTAAACTCAATCAGGAATTTATTGCACACTGCATCGCATGAATAAAAGAGACAAAAATGCACAGATGCATTCTGCGGGCCCATCATGTACAAACCTCGGCTAGCCTCCAGCCCGTTAGTCTCGGCCCAGAGGATAACTGCAAGTCTGCAGATGTGCTAGATGCTACAAAGTGAATATTAATGTCGTGGTCTAGTAGTATCCTCCTTAGGGATTGAAGCTCCTGGAACTGGGTCTGACTCTGACCTGGATCTCGCTACCCCCGTCCTCCATTATTCATATTTCTTGTGCGAGTGTGTGTCTTATTTTTAGCGAAGTAGAGCCGAACGGTCTCGCTGACGTGTGGACACGGACAGAAGCACAGGACAGGTGTGTGACATACAACTGCCGTGTGTCCAGGCGGTGCGTTCTGTTTGACATTTTTGACACACACACACACACACACACACACACACACACACACACACACACACACACACATACATTTTACTTTTTATTTGTTTTTTGCGATGACTAAGGCTACAGAAAATAAAGGCAAAGAGGAATGTATGATGATAACCATAGAACAAGAACTGTAACTTAGTGCATCAAATGAAAAGGTCTGGCTACTTGGGTCACTTTGAGTAATTCAATCAATTAACAATCAATTATATAGATACATTCGGTCAAGCAATACCGAATGACAAAACATCCACAATTGTTTCTTATGCAATCTGTTGACAGGCACATTATAAAATTCCACAAGGTGGCGGTGTCACTAACCCGCCTCCTTTCTATCAATTAGCATCTGGCGGGCAATTTTGTGAGTGTATGCAGTTTTACTGCATGTCAGGGTTCCAGGCTTCCCCAAAATGGCGGCATTTTGGCACCTCAAATTTGAAACAGCGCAAGTGAGTTTTTCATCTACTTGTGCCCGTGCGAAGTAAGTTGGGAGATTTTTTTGTTTCTTTTTTTACTTTTTGAATTGTTGTTGTTGACAAACTTCTGCTCCACACTTCAGCTCATTTATCAGTACGATCGTGAAAACGAGTGGACATCGATGTCGAGTGTCCGGCCCTAAATTTTCTACCTGTGCCCCAAAGTGAAGGATGGATTTGATTAGAGAAAAAAAAAAACTCGCCTTAAATCGGTTTGAAGTGAGGAAAAAAAATGCAATTTTCCATCCTGCCAAAAAGAAAAGTACAAACCCATTCAGTGAGGAACCCCGACACGGACTCACTTTATTTGCCTTCGTCGGCCATATAAAATGATATCGCAGGTTGGCTGAAAATTGACACTCATGTCGAAAAAAAAAAAAAAAACTGCTCTGAAATCGGCGTGCACTTTAAATAGAAATCAGGATTGATGTGTCATGTGTATCTTCAAGGCTCCATTAGTTGTTCTCTCCATACTGTGACAATCAATCAGTGCTCTATCTTGACTGTGTCTTGGGGACGCCCATTCACCTTCGCCGGTGCATGTGCGACTGTGACAGATGTGACATTAATGATTCAGCCACAGGAAGAATCAAGTCCACTGCTATTGCCCTTATTGATTAACGGACAAGGTGCATCGTGGCATCGCTTTTCCACACTGGCTCTACTAACGAGGCAGCGTGTCAAGCAACTCTAGGCAGGTTAACAGTCATGACACAAGAAACAGAATTATGTTCAGGTGACTGACAAGATACCCCAAATTGATTTCCAGGATGGGTATCAGGACACAGTGGTTGGAGATGAGAGAAGGAGTGAGGGAGGAAGAGAGGGGGATTATAAACGTGGGGGCAACAAGGGGTGAAAAGAAGAGGAAAAAGAAACAAGAAGCAGAGAATGAAGGTTACAAGGTCTTCTCTTCTTTTCCAATTCCGGCAACAGCTTTCTAATTTCATCTTTTGTCTGATAGGATTTGGATCGGCCGCTTTTAATATGCGTGATCAAAGGCCTGCTAAACACGGAGGAATTCTTATCTAACTACACCACATGAAGGCAAAAATGTACACACGCTGCAAATGTTTTTGCAAAGCATGCGCCACACTTTTCATGCACAATGTCGGAGAGGCACAGCAGCAGCTTTCATCCGCAAAACTCACCCCACTGAGACTTGTCGAGAAGATCCGGGCAAGCCAAAGAACTTCCCCGTTGTTGACGTGACAATCACGGGCACCTACCTCGCCGTCTCCGGACCCATCTCCCTCCTCCACTCGCACTCTTGGAGGATTTCAGTCACCCACAACACCGCAGAGCTGAGGATGGATGGCGCTGACAAACCAAGTATGAGAGCCGCATTCAAATTCCCAGCGGGCAAGCGCGGCCAGGACTCCTTTCCCTGGGTTGACTCTGGATAAAAAAAAAATAGGAGGAGGGGGTGGGCGGTGCGCCACTTACCGGAGTTTGTAATCCGCTGACTCCAACGGGGGGCCGTGGGGAGCGCGCAGCATCCAGGGATCCCGCTCCACTCGCGGTGCGGTCCACCAGCGTCATCTAGTGGCCGCAAGGGTGGTAGTGTTGCTTTTTTTTCCAGTTCTCCAACTTGATTGGCTCGGATGCGCTTCAGCGGTTTTATAATAAACGATGACCGCACACCTGAGACCAGTTGGTGGTCCATCGAAAAAGACCCCGCAGCAGCAAGATGAGTTTTCTGGGGGATGAAATCAATAAATAAGACGGCACTCTCAAATATGGCGGCTAAAGTTTCATCATAACTCAGTTTGCTGTTTGTTTTAAATACTGTAATTTGGTATTCTGATTTAAGATAAGAAAACCTATATTTGTCTCACAATGGAGAAATTCCCAATTTCTAGGATTAAACTGTTTTGATTCATGTTTGAAGAACCCCCTCCTCCCCAATACTAAATCATGATACACACTGGGCCTTTTCTGGCTGAGTAACCACTTTATGGGTTTATTTAACAGAACCTAATTCATCAACAAATGCGATATAATTATAAACTTTGCTAATTATTCAGCAGTGATGGGAAATGAATATTTCCTTGCTCTGACCAACCAATGAGAGGATGGCAGAATGCTTATTATTGAAAAATTAATACAATTCAATTTCGAGGATATCACACTGAGTGTGAAGGCCCTCTGCAGATTACGTTGACATGGCAACATGGAGTCTGACATCTGATTGGCACCCCCATAAATAAAAAAATTGACGTGTATATACTTACTGCTGGTAGCAGTGCAACCAAGAACATTGCTTACAACTTCAGACAATGGACAGTAGATAAATTCATACAATTTCATGGAAACCATGTGTGGCATTTAGGTTGTAAATGCAGGTCAGTGCTTCTGAGTGTCCAGGCCAGCAGAGGACATGTAAACCCTGTCGGCTCTCCACTCCCACTCTTATAATAAATCCCGGTCAACAGATCTAATCATTTGCACTAAATGTAAAGAGACTTTTGGGACACCCTATATTAGAAGGTGCATTTTAATGCATGCACTACAAGTTTGCCAAATGTTGTGATGAGTGAGTGGACATTTTATTTGCCTTAATATCATCATGCCGCCTAAACATCATACACGGTTTTGAAGAAGCTTATGACGTTGTGTGGCTTTATATCATCAAACGATTTGGGGTTTAAGCTTTATATGAGGCCACATGGACACCAGCCCACATAACAGATGACCAAAAAAAAAAAAAGCAGCACGAACAAGCACACGCATTTGGAGCACTTCTGTTGTCGAATGAGACTGTCACCCTGAGGGTGAGGTCATAGCGTATTTTGGAGTGAGTGAGCCCTCCATCTTTGTGCGGTGCGACCACGCCCCGGCCCCTACCGTGCAGCCAGTGCACCAGGCTAAGGCTAAGCTAATGGTACATCCGGGTACTCTGCTCCATTGACAACGCTGCGAAGATGGCGACTACTGGGAGGAGTGCATTATTATCCTCCACCTTAACTGGATCCAAGACCACGCTGGAGAACCCGGAGGAGGATGACGGGCAGAACTTGTGGTGCGTGTGATCTATTTTTGCAATGCAGATCATCGATAGCGGCGGTGCCTCCGGGCGCGAAAGCCCAATTGTTCCGGCGAGGAGCCTGGTTTCGTTTGACAGTTAACCGCCTGCTAACGAGGCTAGCTAGCATCAGTACCAGAAGGAGGCTGGTGACAGAGCAACGCGTTAACCTTACTTAGCCTGTCGTTCAATGTAATGCATGAATCGTCGTGGCGTAATCGGCTTCTTGTGTCTACAGGTCGACTATCCTGAGCGAAGTGTCAACCCATTCAAGATCTAAATTACCATCTGGGAAAAATGTCCTGGTTATGGGTGGGTACAGTATATGTGCAGTCGAATATCTGGAATGCACAAAGATACTGATGAATGTTTCATCGAGAATCAGCGTTAGGTTTCACTGAGGTTTGCACAAAGAGGCAGGTGCATTTTCCCCGAGAGTGGGCTTGCATTTCGCAGGACACTGCAAGTCATTGTAGCATCCTAGTAGCTTCGAGGTGGGATGCTGAGCAGAGGATGCGAATCTTGAAAATGAACACAAACGCAGGGCTAATCCGCTGCCTTGGATAATCAGAGAGTTTATTGACGTGCATCGTGGCAGACAGGGTCGTCAAGTTGCGTCTCAATCAAAACATAAGTGCTGAATGGGGTCCCTCTGTCGGCACGAGTGGACATAGCACAGTGGAGGAATTGACGCAGCCGTGTCAACACAACAACAATCAAAGTGGCTTTAAAAACCAATACAATAAAGCTGTATGGCTGGGAAGTGTTTGTGCATACTTAAAGAATGATATTTGATGTCTTTGTAAAAATGTTACGCTATTATTACAAAACATAACTGGGGGGAAAAAAAATAGAGAACTTTCTACTGCCGATTTTACTTTCCACCCACCCTGTATAAGCATGATTTGAAAACACAAAATACATAAGACAGTGTGTGATATGCTGAAACAAAACTGTGCACTTGTGTGTTTAGGGGAAGTTGGCTCAGGGAAAACCACCTTGGTTGCCAAGTTACAAGGAGTTGAAGAGTATATGAAAGGGCGAGGTCTAGAATACCTCTACATCAGTGTCCATGACGACGACATTGATGGTATGTCACCCTTTTTTGCAATTTAATTTTAACATCTCAAGATATATTGTTGTGCTTGGAATCTTTTGACCCTCCCGATTTTGGTGTTTGTGTTTAGACCACACGAGGTGTAACGCGTGGGTCTTAGACGGAGACTTTTACCACAAAGGTCTACAGGGAGTGGCTGTACCGGTTGACGCGATCGGCAACACGTTACTGCTGATAACGGTTGACATGTCGCGGCCGTGGAACGCGCTGGACTCGCTCCAGAAGTGGGCCGCGGCCGCAAGGGAACACGTCGACAAACTACGGGTGCCTCCAGAAACGCTGCGGGAGCTCGAGCATAGACGTGAGTCAACTGAAAATACGTCTTTTGTCCTACCAGTGCTTGTGTGGGGTTTTTTTTCTTCTTTTTTTTCCAATTGTCCATTGGATGGCAACCAGTCCCGGGTGTACGTTGCTTCTCACCCAAAGTCAGCCGGAGGCTCCTGCTCACCTGCGACCCCAATGGGGACAAGCAGTCTAGAAATCAGATGAATTGACAGTAATTGTTAAGTAATCTGGCAGGCTGTGAACACGCACAATAGGAGCCAGTGTTTTAACATGTGAGCACGGAAATGCAAAAGACATCCATAGATCTTAATCTTCTAACTGTCTGAATGTTGTCCGTGTAGTTGTAAAACAGTTTCAGGAATACACGGAGCCTGGGGGTGGAGAGGATGGGACCTCACAGAGGAGGCCCGATGAGGAGGAGAGCGTCTTGCTGCCGTTAGGAGACAACACCCTCACGCACAACCTGGGCATACCGATGATAGTGGTCTGCACTAAGGTACGTACTTCTCACTAAGTGTCTGGAAATGTAGTTCATTTAGCTGAGAGTTACACACAGCGTGGACCAACATTTGCTAAAGCGATACGATAATGCATTGAATAAGATACGTTCTTGGGTTTCTACCCTGTGTCACGCCGTGCCCGCCATCTTGACCACGACCGGTCCGTCCTCGCAGTGTGATGCCATCAGCACTTTGGAGAAGGAGCACGACTACAGAGACGAACACCTGGACTTTATCCAGTCCCACATCAGACAGTTCTGTCTACAGTGTATCCTTCGTGGAATCGATGCCATGCCTTTTTCTCTCTCCGCAGTCGATTGCAGTTTAACGGGGTAGTCGAGTGCACGGTGTGACTGAACGTGAAGTTGATTAAAACGTAAAGTAAGATTGCCAAAAAGATATGCAGAAAACGGTCGCAAAAAATTGCCTGTTATTAAGCCATTTTGAATGCAAAAAGAACTTGTAAAATTGTTTGCGCCGTGTCTTTAAATTGTAATATTGCCATCAGCGACCTTGACAGAGGTGACAGATGGAGCTTCTCTTATTTACACATCCGTGAAGGAGATGAAGAACCTCGACGTGCTATATAAATATCTGGTCCACAGACTTTACGGCTTTCCATTCCACTGCCCCGCACAAGTGGTGGAAAGAGATGCGGTCTTCATGTAAGTGTGTGTACCGTTATGCAATCCATAGACACGCTCATCAATTTGCTCGAGGTCATACCGCTTTCGTGCTTGACGTACGTGCGATGGGTTTCATTTCACGTTCAAGCAATCGCTTCATTTTTTTTTTTTAAGCCTCCCTCTCTCATGTCAGTCCCTCAGGTTGGGACAATGAAAAGAAGATTGCAATACTTCACGAGAACTTCCAGACCATAAAGACGGATGACAGGTTTGAGGATGTGATCGTTAAACCACCAGTCAGAAAGGTAGTGACATCAGTTAAATAAAATTCCATCAGCCCAAAAAAAAAAAAAAAAAACCTTGGGTGTGAGACCCCACAGGTGCTTGAAAATGTTCTCTTTTAATTTCATTTAAAGAAAGACTTTGAAACTGTTTTAGATTGTCCATGAAAAGGAGATTCAGGCTGAAGATGACCAAGTGTTTCTGGTAAAATTGCAGGTAAGGAAACATTTCAATTGTAAATGTGCAATTTTTGGGGGGTTGTGCCAGTCAATACGCTAACTTTATTTATCTTATACTCTTTTCCGTAGTCTCTGCTCTCCAAACAGCCTGCTGTTACTGTCGGGCGACCGGTGGTAAGAGTACTTTTTTTTTTTTCCTCCCCCACTTTCTGGATCCGACGCAGAAAAAGCCCATGACGTTGAGCAAAACGGATTACATTCTTAGGACACGACAACCAGAGCACCCACTGGTTCACCGCGGACGAGCAATCGTTCTGCAGCTGCCAACGTGGCCAACGCCATGCCGCAGTCAGGTAGACAAATATGTCACTAGCATGAGGCAGTTGGTTGAGTATTATTATTATTATTATTTTTTTTTACTTGGGCTAATCCCTGTTTACTGCAGGTCAAACCAGTGAGGGGGTCTTAGCCAACTTCTTCAACAGTCTACTGACAAAGAAAGCAGGCACAGGTGGAGCCGGAACGGCAGGAGGTGGCAACAACACTCCAGGGACGGTACGCAAATCAGGTGAGTGTCTGCACACGCCGACGGTTTGTTTGTGGTTTCTGTGACCTTTTGGCTTTTCATAAAAAGTCGTCATAAAAAGTGAGCATCCGGTCCTCCCACAATCCTCAGTCATTACTCATCCCTGCCTATTTTTTTATTTGACTTTTCACTCCTCTCTTTCCAACCCCGAAGAGTTTGCGACATCATCACACTTCTGTTCTCCTCGTATCTGTCACACGGTAGAATCGGAAAAGTGTCTTCTCGTTTTTTGTAACCTCATTCCTCATCTTTGCTGTCCCAATCTCACTTTTAACAAAACTCACCACGTGCGCATGTGCGTGGCCCAGTCAGAGGATGTTGGCCCCGATAAGGTGTGTGCGAGCAGGACGTTCTCCAATTATTGTTGCTCGTGCATATACATATATGCTCTTCCTATTTTCTTATAATCCCGTCTCCTTGCTGAACCTTTTATCAGCATCCAAGCATGAAGGATCCAATCACAGCTGCGCCCCTTTTGAGCAGTAACGCCGCCGGTATTTGCATAAACTAAGAACTTGGAGCTTAAGCACCTTATATAAAAAGAGGCTAGCTCTGAATTGTAAGCAGCATCTTTTGTTTTAAAGGCATGTGGCGTTGCATTGGTCGTATAATTTACTCATGCCGCACACATGACACATGATTCCAATTATGGCTGACCCAATGGACACTTGACCAATGAGCATAATTTTTTAATGTCTCACAGGATTTGCAGGGTATTATAGTTCCATATTGCATCCAGCCCTAATTTTAACATGTGTACATGTCCCCTGCAGCTCTTTGACTTGATATGTTTTGTTAATTGTTCCACTGGCTGATAATGTGATCCTGCATGCTTCTAAGAATACAAAGAAAAGGTTAGCCTTTTCCATAGCAAACCTAACCACCCATGTCTCGCTGCTATCGCTTGCAGGCTCAAAGCTGGGCCTGAGTGACGTACAGGCGGAGCTAGACCGCATATCCAACCGAGAGACGGACTTGCCCAATGCCAACGAGACCCCCGCCCCTGACGCCCAAGATACATGAAGATCATCACACTTCAGTCGCTCTGCTCTACTTCTCTCAGCCACCCTCCGCCTCTTTTGACCTCCCTCCCTCCCTCCCTCCTTCTGCTCTGATACACGGATATACAGGGGAAAATAAGAGGGAAGTAGGGAAAAAGAAAAGGTGGACACCTAGTTTTTTCGACCCATTGTTTTTCACCCTCCCATGCGAAGACTTGCCTCTCTCCATACCCTCTTCTAAAAACTACCCCCACCCTTTCAACCCCAAACTACCCTTCTTACCTGGCTGTTACACGGGAGGGAGAATGTGTCACTGTAAATGCAAGAATGGTTACATGAGTAAAGGGACCAACTTGGGGGATGTAGGCTGGAATGATTTTTGAAAATATTCATTGCGAGACAGAGAGTGAAGGTGTTGTTCCATCCATTAATTGTGATGGTTCAATTTGTATTATTATTATTTTTTTTTTATGGTAGAAACTGCTGAAAGACATGTTTAAGAAACTGCACTTAGATAATAGGGTTTTGGGCCAGTTACGTAAGCAAAGGATGTGAGAGAACAAAAATTATTGCCTGAAACAAGACTTTTTTTTTTTTAAAGAAGGGACAAGTGTGCAAGTGTGTGTGTGTGTGTGTGTGTGTGTGTGTGTGTGTGTGTGTGTGTGTGTGTGTGTGTGTGTGCGTGCAAGCGAGCGACAGAAAATGAAGGACGTAAGTGCAACCTATTCGTATGTTGAAGTTCTATTTACAAACCAAAAAGAAGAAAAAAAAACATGACTATGCTCACTACACATTGAAATACACTAAACCCCACACTCAACATGGACAAAAAAATAAAATAAAGATGATACTTCAGTTTAGCACAGCGCACACTTTGACATCTGACCAACCTCCCTTCATGATACACAGAAACTGCAAAAGGCGGTTGAGATTTACTTGTGATTCCAGAGGCAGGGTGGTGGGTGGCCAGGGGGTGTCAAATCATGGTAGGGTCACATCAAGAATGTACAGCCATCGTCTTGCTGATTGGTCCTGTTATTTCAGAGCTCCGTGTTGGCGTTTGTATAATCTGATCTGTTAAGCAGTCAAATAAAGGTATTTATTCGGAGTCATTCAATGGGTGTCTTAAGATAAGATATCCTTTATTTGTCCCACACTGGGGAAATTTATACAATGCAATACAAAACATCTTTATATAGCACTTTCATGAAACAGATTAATGCTTTACAGCTTTTCAGTTGCATCCAAGGAAGAAAATTGAGTGGAATTATTTTCATTCAGTTGCATGCTGCAATTTCTGTTGCTGACATAAAGATGTGTCCGAAAAGCGTGTTCTGAATATGATTCGCTTGCTATTTAAGTTGAAACTAAATTACACCAGTATATGAGGTAGCATCCTTATGCCCCGAGACAAAATGTTTCATACAAACACCTCTGTAATCATTGTTTTGAGGGACTTGACACCTAAAGTTGCACCACCACAAAAGACAAACATGTTTCTTTGAATCTGAAAACTGGATAATCTTGTAATTTGTGACAATGTTGATGGTACTCCCGACAACCCAGTTCAGACACTGTCCTGTAAATGACATGGACTTCTTAATTCACTAATGAGTCACATTCCATTCTAATGAGTATACACCGCCCTCTTCAACCGCCCCAGCAACCACGTCTTTCTTTTGTCAAAGACTCCGCCTTTGAAATAATAAAAAATAAGAAATAGCGAGAGGCATCACCTCATTGGATAATGTATTTCAGTGAACTTTCAAGGCGCACTATTTCCCCGATTGCGGCAGAATACTGTACTTGCATTTTCCTCTCTCGCCATCTTGTTGCTCGACAGTGCAAGCGGAAGCAATATCTTCGGCGGAGGGAGAGCGGGTGTGGTTCGGATTTAGCAGCCCTTAAAAATTTTTCACCCAAGCTACAAGAGATTTCCCCAGCTAACAGGAACAACGGTGGTGCCATTGGATTCTGGTATGGATATCTTACTTAGTATATTTGGCGTCGAAAGTATTCACACCGTGTCACTTTGCCGTTTCTGGGAGAAATCATCTTTGGCGAGGGAGGGGGCTCCGGTGAGGTTTTCTGATTTTTGGCTGGCAGCACGGCAGGTTTAGTATGGTGGCGCCCGGATCTACATTTCAGACGTCCAGGCTAGCTAAACTGCGAAAACTGGCAACAACCCCTTTTTGAGAATCACGTTTGGAATGGTACAATCGGGTTACAGTAGGGACATCCCCGATTAGTTTTGAAACGAGTGATCGCTTCTAATATTTGACACGGACGCTTCCAGTTGTGTTTGTTTACGTTTGCTAGTGATCCTATTAGCAGTTAGCACATTCGAGGTAAGCAGTGGGAGCTAACGAGGATTACCGTAACGCCATTAATGGCAATCCAAAAATGTTCGCACGTTTAGACGCCCGGTGGCGAACTTCGTTGTTGGGTTTTGTTTAGGTAGCCTGTTATGTGTGGGGTTGACCCCCACCACGAGAGGAGGAGTCATGGAAGCAAAAAGCGGGGCGGAGGAGGGTAGTTTCTCATCGGAAACCCAGGCAGGCTGCGAGGTCGGAACTTGGCCGTGGTACGGGGGAGGGGGAGAAATATGCCTTTGAAGTACTTTGCCACTCAATGGTGAATTGCGCTAGTTCGGGCCTGGAAATACCCACCGGTTTTCTTTCTCGGCCGGGGGTGGAGACTCGGCATTCCCCCCCTCTCTCAGCTACTTTCGCGAGCAAAACAGACGTTTGAAGTGAGGGAAACCTGGCGCAGGTAAATTGGTGCAAAGGGCACTGGCTTTCCAACCGAGAAACGCCGCCATGGCCTGTATCTTAACCGAGTAGGACACCGTGTTTAAGGAATGTTGTTTTTTTATTTGCTCCGTCTGACTGGTCTTTTTTTCGTTATTCTTGTTTTTTTTTTCACACAGACCTAACTGCTGTGCAGGCCGAGGGCAGGCGAGAACAATGGCTACCCAGTGTAAGTTTTGAAAAACAGTCCTCCTGCTTTTTCGGGGTGAACCTATGGCACTCTATTTACTTGCTGATAACAAACACCCACTTTTCTTGAACATGACAAATTTCACTTAAATATAAGACTTCTGACGGAACGACTCGTCATTGCTGACAGTTTGACATCCAATTAAATGTCTTGCCACACAATTGACTTCAATGTAACCTGTAACAAGGCATTTTACGTTCAGTTTCACTGTAGAGGTCTGACTCAATTTAGACTTGCATGTCTTAATGGTTGAGATTGTATAAATATGTTAACTGGCAGGATCAAAAAAAAAAGGACAGATGAACAGTATCAGTGCGTCCCTCACTTTTGCCTATTCATTGAGGCACTCACAATTTTAAAGCTTTTCTTGTCATCAATGGTGGGAGGCAACATACTGCAAATACTTTCTTACTCTCCTAGATTTTTCAGGTGTCAGACTTGGATATTTATTCATTTAATTTCTACAGGAATTAATTAACATGTCGCGTGCCACAGACGAGCTTCCGCCTTGTGTGTGCAGTCTGACAGACCGACAGTGTTTGAGCGCACACTGAAATGTTGGCCGCATCCGCGAGGATATTGGATGCACTGTTGAGCTTTAAAGATGTCAAACTTGTTTTCATTATGTGAAAGACCTTAGTTACGGTTCCCCTCAGGGGACTTTGGGGAAACCACAAAAATGTATTATCGCTGAGGGTGTAACATAGGTTAGAAGTCATGGTTCAGTATGTACTCTACCTTGGTTTAAAGTTGGTACAGTCGAGAAGAAACATGCACGTAAATTGCTTGTCTTGTGTGAACTGGAACTGGTTTGATTACACTTAAAGTGAATCGGTGACAACTTCAATATTTTCTTTTTCAGAAAGTGCAAAATAAATAAATTGTCCTCTTTTTAGGAAATGAAACGTGCAGACAAGCGCAACAGCAACAGTTTGAACGGTATCAATAAATATCCTAGTAAAAGCCGAAAGCATATTTGACAATAAAGATGACCTTGACCTTTTGATAGTGCTTTGACTCCAATATAAAGTTCCTTCAAGAGGTAGTCTAAAAGTTTTGTATTTTACTCGTTTTCTTCTACTCCCTGTTTAATGTCAGTGATGAGAAAGAAGAACTGTTGAGCTCCATTTTGCAACTTGCTGATGATGACAACAAACATTTTCCCCTCTTTAGCTGATTTGATGGAGTTGGACATGGCGATGGGAGACAGTAAGGCTGCAGTGAGCCAGTGGCAGCAGCAGTCTTACCTGGACTCAGGCATCCAATCTGGAGTCACCACCACAGCACCGTCTTTGAGTGGCAAAGGAAACCCTGACGTCGAGGAGGATGATCCGACTTTGTACGACTGGGAGTTCAACCCGCCCTTCACTCCTGAGACTACAGGTACCTATGACCACGCAACATTTAACATCATCCCAGTTGGTAGCCGCCATTAACTTTGTTGTCATGTTTTTTTTCTCCTTACCGTAGACATTGAAGGCTACGCCATGACCCGTGCCCAGCGGGTGCGTGCGGCCATGTTCCCTGAAACCTTGGAGGAAGGCATCCAGATTCCGCCGACACAGCTTGATGCCACTCATCCCACTGCAGTGCAGCGCCTGGCCGAGCCCTCTCAGATGCTGAAGCATGCTGTGGTCAACCTCATCAACTACCAAGATGATGCGGAGCTGGCCACCCGGGCCATCCCCGAGCTTACCAAGCTGCTGAATGATGAGGACCAGGTAAGTAGAGGCGACTTAGCTATGCAGCAACGACAAGAACCTGCCCGCATCACTTACCGTTGCTTTTCTTCCAGGTTGTGGTGAACAAGGCAGCTGTAATGGTACATCAGTTGTCAAAGAAGGAGGCCTCTCGCCACGCGCTGATGCGCTCGCCGCAGATGGTTTCAGCGGTTGTTCGAGCAATGCAGAATACCGGCGATGTGGAAACTGCTCGCTGCTCTGCCGGAACCTTGCACAACCTTTCCCACCACCGAGAGGGGCTCCTTGCCATCTTCAAGTCTGGAGGGATCCCTGCCCTGGTCAAAATGCTGGGGTCAGTAACAAATGGCGGTGTGACACAGATGCATTTTACACCTGTGGAACTTCTTTTCTGAGGATAAAAAGGGCTTCACGGTACAGACAAACAATTATTATCCACACCACCGTATGTGTATTTCATAAGAGCAATCATTTGTCCGTTTGTTAAGAGGTTGGACCCTCTGCTACAGTTCATTGGTCATATGCTCAAAACTGGGCACTACTCATCTAAATGGAAACGCAGTTAGAAGGTAGCAGCTTAGCAGAGGGCGTTCAGTAAGTATGTGGAGCACTCATCCCAAGCAGGCAGTGTGATGGGTGCCCCAGAGCTGAACTTCAATACAGGCTCTGTATCTGTGCCTTTCATTTAAATGTCACATAATTCAACAGTTGGCTTGCTAAAATTCCTGCTAGTTCAATGCACATTGTCACAACACTGATCATTTGTCTAGAAATGGACATAAGAGTGCAGTATTTGTAATGGCTTGAATCGTCTTTTAGCTCACCGGTGGACAGTGTGTTGTTCTACGCCATCACCACGCTCCACAACCTCCTGTTGCACCAGGAAGGAGCCAAGATGGCCGTCCGCCTGGCCGGAGGACTACAAAAGATGGTGGCTCTGTTGTCCAACACCAACGTCAAGTTCCTCGCCATCACGACGGATTGCCTGCAGATACTTGCTTATGGCAACCAGGAAAGCAAGGTCAATACAATATTTTTTTTATATCCGTCTTGATTAGTTTGGTGTGTGTATAAATGCTGACTTAGTATCATTCGCAAAGTACTTTCAAGTTTTGACAAGTTGCAAAAGTAGTTTCAGATGACTTTGATGTACATTTGTCTTTATAGTTGATTATTCTGGCCAGTGGTGGTCCCCAAGCCCTGGTCAACATCATGAGGACCTTCACTTATGAGAAACTGTTGTGGACCACAAGCCGAGTGCTCAAGGTCCTCTCTGTTTGCTCCAGCAACAAACCTGCAATAGTCGAAGCCGGTAAGTTCGTCTCAGGGGTAGAAAAATGCAAAAGGATTCAAATACAGAGGCAAATTTCATCCGGTTTTATCAGCTTTTCTAGTTTTGGCTTGTTTGGTTTGTTGTTATAGCATAAACGGTATAATGAATTTGTGATGATTGGTTTGATTTTCTGTGTGTAGGAGGCATGCAGGCCTTGGGACTCCATCTGACTGACCCCAGCCAACGTTTGGTTCAGAACTGCCTCTGGACTCTGAGGAACCTTTCAGATGCTGCCACAAAGCAGGTACAATACACTTCGCCTTCCTAAAGACTGTTTCCCCCCCCCCCCTCCATGCTTCCATGACTGGCAATAGCAAACGACAAGCAAATGAGTAACACAAATGACAAAATGTGACTCAACCTCTTGTAGGAGGGAATGGAGGGTCTGCTGGGGACGCTGGTCCAGCTGCTGGGAAGTGATGACATCAACGTCGTGACATGCGCTGCTGGCATCCTCTCCAACTTGACCTGCAACAACTACAGTAACAAACTCATGGTTTGCCAGGTAGAATTCTCCTTCCCCCTTTTAAGCAGTGTTTTCCAACTTTTGAGACAAATTCCATATTTTACATTCGCAAAGTGTCCTATGACCTATGCTACCAAATTTTGACGTCCCATATCAGGTGGGAGGTATTGAGGCCCTTGTGAGGACAGTACTCAGGGCGGGAGACAGAGAGGACATCACAGAGCCAGCTGTCTGTGCCCTGCGCCACCTCACCTCCCGACACCAGGATGCGGAGATGGCACAGAACGCCGTGCGCCTTCATTACGGCCTGCCTGTGGTTGTTAAACTACTGCACCCCCCGTCTCACTGGCCACTCATCAAGGTCTTCTACCTTTTGACTCAACAGTCAGCTTTCAAGTTCTCCCCCAGTTTTAAATCCGATTAAATTGTTTAATTTTTTTTTCTCTTCTCCCCCCCTCTCAAATCAGGCAACAGTTGGTTTGATCCGCAACCTGGCCCTTTGCCCGGCCAACCACAGCGCTCTTCGAGAGCAGGGAGCCATTCCGCGTCTGGTCCAGTTACTTGTCAGAGCTCACCAGGACACACAGAGGCGCACCAGTATGGGAGGCACCCAGCAGCAGTTTGTGGTGTGGAACCAAGCCCACTGAAACAATTATTTAGTACTTACTTGGGCTGGGCAATACAACCTTAAAATGCTGATACTAAAAGCAAATGACACATCATGATTGTATACTGTATTGCATGCTCATGTTTTTACATCGACAGTACAAATGTTCATACTGTGTTGCCCATCGTAGTTGGCGGCAATTTATTGGAAATGGTTATAACGAATTACCGTTATATGCAGATTTGTTTTGTCCCTCAAGGTTAGACTGTAAATGGGCACGATTTCTTTGACAGTGGTCAATGAAGTCGCCAGTTGTTGTTGAAGAATACATCATAAATTGATTGGAAACGTAGCTAAATAAAGCAACCCACTTACTAAATTGGGAACGCTCACTGCTTGTGCAAACTAGCTGTGCACATCAGCACGGATTGGGGTTTGAACAATTAAAGTGTGACAAAAAAAAGGATTGCAACAAAAAGAATCAAGCATTTTCTGACAATTTTAAATCGATTAATCGCCCAGCCCGTATCCACACGTGTTCAGACTCTTTCCGTGGTTTGCTAAGAATTTCGCCCTCCTCATACAGGAAGGTGTGCGAATGGAAGAAATAGTGGAAGGCTGCACAGGAGCGCTGCACATCCTGGCACGAGATGTCCACAACAGAATTGTCATCAGAGGACTCAACACCATTCCGCTCTTTGTCCAGGTGAATTCAAAATCGGAAAACAGCCAAAGTACTTGGCATCGGAATCGCCAGTTGGAATGGGTCAAGTCTTTCAGGGTTGCGCACGAACTAGCGGCGACTCTGTTGTGCACCTGTCCAGTTGCTGTATTCTCCAGTGGAGAACATCCAGCGCGTGGCCGCCGGCGTGCTGTGCGAGCTGGCTCAGGACAAGGAGGCCGCAGAGGCCATTGAAGCCGAGGGAGCCACCGCGCCGCTCACAGAGCTCCTGCACTCTCGCAACGAAGGCGTCGGTCAGTGGATTTGCTCCCGTGACGACGAACGACCTTCTTGTGGGTCCAACTGTCACTTAACGCCTCATCATCCTTCTCCCCTGTAGCCACCTACGCAGCAGCTGTACTGTTCCGCATGTCCGAAGACAAGCCCCAAGACTACAAGAAACGTCTCTCGGTGGAGCTGACCAGCTCTTTGTTCAGAACTGAGCCCCTGGCCTGGAATGAGGTGCTTACAACAGCTGTTCAGATTGGTCGTGTTGTGGTCATATAAATATTGACGGCCAGCAAGGGCCATTATTGTTTTAATGCACAGTTGTTGAAGCAAATTAGGACTCAAGTGTGCTGGTTCATTCATGGTCATTTTTTTCTCCCCCCGCCTATCCAGACTGGAGATCTTGGATTGGATATGGGGGCACAAGGAGATCCTCTGGCTTACAGGCAGGACGGTGAGCACTCTCTTTCGCAGTACTTTTGTATTTTGGTGCGAGTCAAAATATTAGTTACGAGTGAGCTTCAGATCTGACACTACTCAAGTGAAGTTGGAGGGGGGGAAACCACATTTACAGTAAACAGACTTGATAAAACCATGTAACTTCGTAATGCATTGTATTCCCAGACTGCTTCTATAGAAATGAAACTACACATTTAACAGACCATCCTAACATTTTTTTTTTTTTCCTCCCGTCTCTCCTTTTGCAGACGGCGCATACCGGACATACCCTGCAGGCTACGGTCAAGACACCCTGCTGGACCCCATGATGGAGGGGGCAGACTACCACACCGACGCTCTGCCCGACCTGGGCCACCACACCGATCCCCTACCAGACCTCGGTCACAGCCAGGACCTGATGGACAGCAACCAGCTGGCCTGGTTTGACACTGACCTGTAGGATTGGTGAGAGCAACTTCTTTCACCCAACGCATAACCGTCCTGTTTATAGCCAATTCTAGCTTTAAAATCTAGTTTAAGTGGCGAACTTATTGAAACGTTCTATGCTTTTTTTTTTTTTTTTTTTTTTTTTTCAGTTGTTCCGGTAGAGCCTGCATTGTGATTGGCCTGTAACCTGTCTTGTCTGAAGCAGCGTTTTGAATGGCTGTGTAAAGTTGTGATGGTATAAGAAGGAACAAGGGTTAGTGGAAAGTGCCTGACACCAGAAAACAAAGATGATGGCTGCCATGGGAATGTTTTAAGCAAGTTGAAAACTGGGGTGGGTGGGGGGGCTTTAAAGTATCCGGGAGGAATGTGACATCACAAGATGGAGGTCTCGGCGCAGGTTACCTGTTTGGTTGAGTGCACATGAGTTGGATCTTAAAGTTGGTAACACATGTTTTAGGCTTGCCTGTATTATCCTTTTTCAGTTCTACTTTTTGTATTCTATTTTTTTATTTCTTTTTTGTATTACTCATTCTCTGTCATGGTACTGACCCAGCTTGCCTTCACACTAGCCATCTTAATTTTCTCTTCAGTGCTAATCACTTTTTTTTTTAAACAGACGTATATTACATGTAGTGTTAAGTTATAGTGATATTATACAATGTTTTTTTTTGTTATGGCCGAATGTGTAGAACACTAATAATCAGTTGTACTCCGACTTAAAATGTAACATTGTAGTTTTTTTTTTTTTTTTATAATCAAATGGAGGATGATACATTCTTAATATGTGCTTCTGTAAGCATAAACTGTCAGTGTCACATGTTCAAAAGAGATGAAACGTGGGTCAAATTGCGAGATTTGTTGGGGATAAATCTAGAGAAAAGTGTTTTATATACATTCACTGGTAGGTTACTATTTTGTATGCTATCATTGGGTGTGACTTGGAAAAAGCGGTTGGCACTATCAAAAGGTAGCCAGGTTGACAAACCAGTTAAGAGTCCTGCTGTGTTTCTTTTGGAGACGAGGTTGTGACACAGCTGAACAATAAAGTCATTTTATTTCATTTAGTGTCCATCCTTTCTTTCATCCTTATTTGAAGTAGGCTACCAATACTTGCGAGTCTGAGCTTTGCAAACTGCACAGGATTGTTACCAACTGCAACTACGCCATTTTTAAATGGTCTTTGGAGGAAGAGAGGCAGATAATTTAGATATACACACACTGCACTTTGATAGTGCAATACACCAACACGTTAAAGGCTCGGGATGTTTCTCATTCAGTCAGTAGGTGGGGGTAAGTGGCTGTCAAATTCCAAACATCTAAAATGGTCCATTGGTCCTCCAATGGAATTATTCAAATATTTAACATCTGATGCACACACTATTTGTAGACTGAATGGCTCAAGAGAGGCACATTTTAAATTGTGGTTGACTGTTACATAACGGTATACGTTATAGTGCTCTGATTTTAGGCAGAGGATTCATGAAAAATAAAAATATTTGACAATGAGGGAAATTAGGTTGTCGCCTTCACGGTTTGAAGTCTACTTGGTCCAGGTGTGCTGCCCCCTAGTGAGCAGGTTGCAAACCTGCACTTCACAACACCGAACTAAGATTCACGCCTCAAGTTTTGCTCCTTTGACTGCAACGCCTTCGGTGCTCATGCAAGCTTGGTAACGCGAGTTGGATATGCGTTTAAACGATTTCGCTCGACTCTGCACTCCTATGATGGCATGATGCCAATCACGCCATTATCAACGGCCATGTTTGCGAGTTGTGCCCACTCCTCTCTGCATTGCGCTCATCCTTCTCAGGATGACCTCTTCTGAACCCATCCAGCCTGTAGAGCTTGTACAGATGACAGCATGGCAATGATGCCCAGTAGCTGATGTCACCATCTCCATGCTTCCTCCCTTGAATGAAACAATGCCTTCTGGCACCACAATGCCCACTTTCTTTTCATCTTTATGAATAAAGACTCCATGTCTTTAACTGCTTGGAGATTTCGCCACTGGTGTTTTGGATCTCTGCTCCAAAAGTCAGTGATTCCATGAGCGCTTAGCAGAGAGCGCTCACAGGGTTCAAGTACATTTATATAGGGCACAGTTACAGCCCACCGCATGAATTTTTGTGGCCTACTGAAGCCAATAAAGTGTGTCTACTTCATATTTCTTGTGTCTACTTCATATTTCTTGCTGAACGGGTTTGTCGACTTCATTTAGGTGTAAAATCAGGACCAAAACAACAATTTGACTTCACTTTTTTACAGCTATTAAAAAACATTTTCACAATACCTGAACATAAATCGGCTCTGATTCCTGAAAATACAATTGCCCCCCCCCCCAAAAAAATGTAACTGTCTGTAGGTAGCGACAAGATGAAAGCAAAACACTCATTTGGTCTAAAATACCCCCCCAAAAACTCCACAACTTACTTCACCATAGTAACTCGGCACCAAGATGCCACGAAACATGCACTGAAAGGAAATGACATAAATGCATTCATTCCAGCACTGCCCCGCCCACAAAAAATGTTTATAAAAAAACAACACATATATATAGTAAAAACAAAACTAAGTGAACTCATTCATTTCAGATCCTTTTGGTGTGTGTGACATGGCCACCAGGAGCAGTATAATACACTCATGAGACAAGAGTTTCACAAATCCTGTCAGTGAAATCAGTCATTTGGAGAGGATAAAGAATACATGCATCAGGGTGTTTTGTCTGTATACATGAGTTGATGCACTAACGCTGCCAAACAGAGGCTATTAGAAAGCCTCTCTATTTAGGCTGTCTAACTATTCCACTAATAATTATTTAAAAAAAAAGACACCGAAGCATCCCATGAGTTCTCATCCTGTAGGAACAAGAAGGAATTCTTTTCTCCCTCCCCAGCGTCAGATATTCAGCTGCCTGCCCGCGTGGGGTGTCTCGGTGGAGATCCACATTCCTGCAGGGATTCTAAGATATCTGCCGTGTGTCTGTCCCACAGCTCTCTTGCATTGGTACCATTGTTTCTCCCCACCCTGACACCCCCATCCCGAAGCTCCTCCTCCTCCACCTTCCTGCCCCGGGAACAAATCCGAGTCTCTGTTGTATGTACGCGGACACGAGCAGTATGTGGTCAACCCACTCGGGGCATTCCTGCCTCTGTGAGGGCCAGTGGGACAGAGACAAGGACAACTGTGTACTGTGGGATAGGAGTGAACAAACATGGCTGACCCCATTTGCACTGGAACTCAGCAGCAATCTATTTGAAGTGTATCTCTGTGGGGTGCTAACATCTGATGTTTATTTCTGAGAGTGATTTAATTACCATAAGTGCTGCTAAAAGACAGTTTCTTACAGTTCAGGGCGTAACGATAGTGATTATTTTCCCCCCCTCCTCATCAATAGTTAATATTTGCATTGACCCTCACCCCCCCCACGTCCTTTTGCCATGGATTTTTTTAACAAGCACAAGTAAATAAATAAAAAATAAAAATATATACCCTACCGACCAATCGTTTGCCCAACCCTGCTTTAGATGCGCAAGTGTAATATTTGCCTGACATGGCATTTGTGCGTCTTAACTCAAAAAGATGTTTTCCAACTTAGCAAATGAAGGCATACTCCAAAACAAAAAGTCATCTGTTCTGAAATATTAATATTCCGATGCTGCCTGGGTGTAATTCCGGGCCGACTGACCCCCACAACAGACCGGGCTTTGTCTGCCAGCTGCTGCAGCCCGAACACTTGCAAACCAATAGCACCACAACAAACAGCTTGAGATTTAGAGAAAAAAAAATACCTATGCTGCTTTAAAAACTAATATAAACACACTCGCACATGATATGCATGTCATTGATGAGCTTTTTACAACCCCTTGGTTGCCCCCACCTGCATCGCAGTTCTGAGGTTGTACGCCTGTCAATCAAAGTCAGCTGAGGTTGGCTGCAGCTCACCCGTGACCCTACTTGATACAATCAATGTCGAAAATTGATGAACGGCTGGGTTGCATGAGCCTTTAATTCAAAAACATTCCAGTTTACCAATAAGACCACTGAGGGCCATTGGATCTGGATTGTTGACCCCGAAGAGCGCCGAAGGCAGATGGGAAAAGGAACAATGGCCCGACCCATTACGAAGGGCGGCAGCGACTGACACAGCCACTGTTGCTCCAAAGAATGCTTGGAAGCACGCCAGAGATGGACCTCACCCTCCCCAATGTCCACTGTCCCATGGTGCAACTGGCCTGCTTGGGCGACACCTTCAAGAGCATCAGAGGGGAAGCAAACAAACAAGCAGTGTCACCATCGTCTTTGGAGCTTAGAAGGCTACCGAGAGGTTGGAAGAGGAAGAACCCCACCCCGGGCAAGCGCAACTTGCATGGCTACGGCGAGCACCTCAGGGCTTGGCAAGAAGAAAAAGAACCCAGGACTCATGGATTCTATTAGCAAGATCTTTGGAGGGGACAAAAAGAAAAGGAGCAAGGTGGGCAACAATGCATTTAAAAGGGTGGTCTTTTTTTTTTCTCCCCCCCATTACCATTTAAACTGATTTGAACGGAGGTTGACTTTACTGCTTTAAAAAATATATATACATATTTATCATTTTATACTGACGCATCATTTCAAACATTAAGACGTTCTAATTGATTTAAATTACCGTAGTCACTCAATGCACGCCATGTGTTGTGCTTTCAGCAGCTACAATCCACCTAATAAGAAGAATTGTTATTCTGATTGGAATTGCCTCATGCTGGGCGATGTTTCAAATATTTTGTCCTCTGCTGCTTAAAAAAAAAAGATGCAACAGTTTCACAAAGCCACACACACACACACACACACACACACACACACACACACACACACACACACACACACCAAAAAGGGGCCAAATTCTGATACTCTTCGTGCATGAAATCTCATTAAATTAGCCAAATATGCATTTTACTGTATTGCCAAATGTAGTTTTCGCCCATAGTGTCATGTTATGTTATGTCTGGAATGCTATCTGTTCTGAATAAACACGATTGCTCATGATCACATTTTAATTGTTGTCCTTCATAGGGGTCATTCCGGGGTCACCTGGCCGCATCACCCCAGCAGTCCTCTGCCCGCCGCAGGACCAATGAAAATGCTGTGGTCCAGTTCTTCCGCAACATTGTATGTTTCTTATTTAAGGACTAAAATATACGCACACAACATATATATCTATAAACAGAGTGCAATTGCCACGGTGTCAACTGTGTTAGCCTGTGATATTATTATTATTATTTAACTTCTAAGAAAAATGACGTGGCTGCTGCAACCAGTGCAGTTGGCCACGGCCTAAACGTAAAATAATTTGCCAATAATGCATGTATTTAGTTATTTATGCTATTTCAGAGTCTGAGCTTGTACTGTAAAATAAACTTTAGTGTGCAAACAAGGCTACCCTGTGGAACACCATATTGAACATTTTAGATGTCTCCATATGAAATAATGCCAATTCAAAACATCTATGCTGCTCTAACTGAGAATCATATTGGATTAATGCAAAAGTGGAGTTTCGTCTCCTCCAAATATTTTATTGCTGAAGTGGCAATGAGTTACTCTGTTCTTTCTGGTCTCTTCTTCTCCTCAGGTTTCCTCGCCTCGTCCGAAATCCAAGGTAAGTGAAGTATTTGTTGTGTTTAATTGATCAACACTGATTTCTAGTATTTTGTTAGCTTTACCTTTCCAGGACACCAAATGGGGATGTGCCGTCAAAGGAACTCCATCATGCTTTGTTTTGAAACTAATCCTCGTGAATGGGAGCCTCATTACTGTCATCGCAAAGTGCCATCTCCCTTCATAATACTGTTTTCTTTTTGCAGTGGAGGGAAGTCTTTGGCTTGGTATGTCAACATAAAGTCACTTTTTTGAAATTAACTTTTTTTTTTTTTTGCGTGCATGCGTGTGAGTGCAATGTTTAAAATGCATGTTTGGTTTGCACACAAGTTGCTAACATCAAAGCACTTTTGGCCACGTAACTGCTTTCCTCACTCGGCCGACATTGATTTTTTTTTAAACTTGATCAGATCTCGGACAGAATAGAATTAAAATATTGCGGTATAAAATTGAACTTAAGCATTGGTTGCTGTGTTTTAGATTCTACACAGACCCCCCCCCCCAAAAAAAAACACGAAATGAACTTAGAATTCGATTGGATGGAATATTGGTCTGGCTGGTTAGTGAGTTAGTTTTCATGATTTTGAGTGTTCCCCATAGTTCAGATTTTTTAAATCTAAATTCCCAGCACACAGTACGGTACATTTTTTTTTTGACTCAGCCACAAGTGAAAACTTACAAAATGTTGTCTTATTCATGGTTCTGTTCCAATTGCAATTGCAATTTCCCCTTGTTTGCTTCCAACCCAGAGCAACACTCAGCTTCTTGGTGACTATATAAAACCACTCGACTCTTAACGAGCCACAACCGGTAAAACATTTTCTTGTAGGGTCGACTGGTTGACTTGTCATCGGTATAATTTCACAACTCTCTCTCTCACGTCAAGAGGACCCGACATTCCATCTGTATCCTATTTGTATCTTCTCACGTTTCAGATGCCGTCTTGTACTTGTGATGTGACACTGACCGACTCTCCCCCCTCCCTTCGCTTTGGTCCCATCACACAAAAGACACCCTCCACTTGTCATTCAGTCTCTTTCTCCTTGTAGGTTGCTGTTACTGCAATTCACTGCTCACTTTTAGGAACATTTGAGATCCGGGCATTCAATGGAATAATTATTTTTGTTGTCATGAAATATTGATCAGTCATATCAACGCGTCTATTTTAGTTTGGTGTCACCATCACTCTATCTTGCGGTTTTACTTCCCGACAGTGAATTCCTGAAGGTTCACTTGGGATTTTTCACCCTATCTTAGACAAGAGATTCATGTCGACAATTTCAGCATCCTGTTGCCGATCGACTTATTCACCCCCGGCCCAACTATAGCTATAAACCAAAATGATTTTTTTTTTTTTTTTTAAATATTTGTGTATCGGAATTAGGTGAAAGATGGTTTTCGGTGAGCTTACGCGGCATGTTTTTCTAGGCTTCGTCACCACGTGCAGAGAGCACAAAGTCACCAGTCAGACGACGCAGGGAGCAAAGCACACTGTCCAGACTCTTCAACCTGGTGAGCAACATTCCACCCCCCCTCCCCCTTGACAATCCACCCTTTTCGACGCCCTTCTGCACTCAATAGTGATCTCTTTAAAAGTGAACCATCTCATGAAAGCTTTCCAATCTGTGTTGACACCAGTGACGCTCTCATCCGAAACCAGTGAGTAGCAGATTGCTAAATATGAACCCTCATTTAGGCTGGCGAGTCACAGTATCATATCATCATCATCAACTTTTTTTTTTTTTACACATTCATCAATTTAATGCTTAACGGCACCCATTTTTTTTTTGTTTTTTTTTTGCTCCATTTGGATGAATCCCACTAAATGTGAACAATTTTGACAATCACATCTCAATTTCATGGGTCCCCGCAACTCTGACTGGAAATTTAAAGTCCCTGTCAAGTGAAAGTGACACACCACAGAGAAGCGTGTGAACAAGGCCGTCAAATTTGAATGATTAAAAAATAATAAATAAAAATGTAGAGGGCATATCCATTAAATGCATCAAACCATGCCCCACTGAAAAAAAAAAAGGATTGTATTTTGTAGCATCTTTCTTATGGCTACTACCAATTCTCTTCACATGAGGATAATCTCTGAATTGACTTCACAGGGTCTTTAAATCACACCTCGTGGGTTCTTAGCAACCAATCGTCGTGGACAGAAAGTCAGTTTTACGCCTTTGTCGTCCTCAGGGAGATACCAAGTCCCGCCCACCCCCTAAACGCTGGAGCACCATCTTCTGAGGTCTTCTCTGAGACCCAAAGCAGGAAGTCAAAGCAGATGGTGCGGCATGAGGGGGAGCAACATAAATCGGGTTGCGGCAGACTCACAACCATTGTGTGTTAACACCCTAACACTGGATTTCTGTACCCACTCTCCACAGATGGAGACGGTCTCGTCCAAGTGCTTATTTAGCTTTCCAAGTCTTTAAAAAGTCTTGTTAAGCTTTGAAGAGCGTATATACCGTATATATCTCACTGTAAAAAAAAAAAAAAATCTCCCTGTTGATTATCATAGTCTGATGGTGCTAATGTTTGTACAAGTTTTTCTACATCCGTCTTGTGTTGTCTGTTTTTTTTTTTCGGTATGAGCGATCCTTTGTGTGCCTCACCGTGTTCTATTAAAAAAAAACACACACACACTCAAAGGGTGTGCTTGTTAAAATGTTCTTGAAACGTACACAGAATTGTAACTGCTACACCTCAATGATTAATCATGTACAGGACAGTCAGAAATGAATCGATCTGGTGAACATGCCCTTTTTCATTGCACTGTTGCCCACTAATCAAAGCCCCACAAGTGAGTTGGTGGTATGCATGCTATTTATTACATTTGAAGACGTAACGTTTTGTGTGGTTTGCGGGGGGAAAAATAGAAAGGTTTGTTGATCCGATGGTCAGTTTGCAAGTGGCTCAAAGGTTTTAGGGGAATTAAAAAAAATGTTAATGGTTTTAGAAAGGATGTGTCATTTTTTTATTTAGTCTTCCTTGTGAATATTGTTGTCACTTCCAGATGTGTGCTTATTTTAATGAGTCAATGCCAAAGGGTGTTTTGGTGTTTTTATTAGAAATTAACACTTGTTGATTTTGTCATATTTATGAAGGCTTAAACTGCAGCCTAACAGAAATATAAACACTAATTTAGTTTACTCTTTGCTATGTTCATTAAATTGCATTATTATATTAAAAGTCCTTGAGTCTAACAATTGTCTGTCGTTTTTTTACATTGTTTTTAGCATTACATTTAAATGTGATGCAAGTGCTGCAGGATGGTAATGAACTCAACTCCCTTAATAAAATCAAAACTTTACGTCAATGTCTGCTAGCTTCATGCTAACACATAATGGAAAACTCCATAGACAGGCTGACGAACAGCATCGTCGTTGCGACTTTGTAACCCTTTAAACAAAAGATATTTGAACACAAATGGTTCAGTAACATGAAAACAAATAATGAACATCTCAGTTCCCAAAAATCAGATTTTTCTGGCTATTCCTTGATGGGTCAGGCATTACAGGGTTAATGCCCTGAGAACGGCTCCAACTACAATATTACAGTATACTGCTCCCAGATGGCTAAAGCACAAACACCAGTAGAAGCAAAATAATGTCCATTGAATTTAAAAAAAAAAAATTACATTCTATAGAATTTATTCAATCATTACTCTTGTTTTTATAAAGAATAATAAGTGTGACAGTATTTTTCTCATCAAAACATTACATCGTACATTGAAAAAACATCAGTGAAAATGATTTACTTCATTTACTTGTAATTTTAAGATCTCAAGAGAATTTTTGTTTCACTTTCTTTAGTCATTCCATTAATACATTGACTACAGGTACTTCAGTTTTGCAATGGTCCAAAAAGTCCAACTTCAATAGCGTGTCATGACTAACCTGCACTGGTCCGACAGTTTCCATCCAAACTTCGCTGCAGGAATGAGTGAGGGTCGCTGGTGTAAGATGACAAAACTGGCCAGAAATAATTAGTGTTACTTTCAAATATTACATAGAGCAATAACAGAATTTTAAACAACAATAGATATCTCTAAAATCAGATTTGGCGAAAGTCGAATTTCAAATATCTCACACACAGAACCATCCAAAGAGTTTGCGATATTGAAACACAGCTTGTTGCTTGCCAGCAAACCATAGCATGTCTTCCTAAGTAGCTAGCCAAAGCAAATTTTATATTTACGATTAGCTGACGCTTGTATATTACTGGGTATAATACATTTATCAATAAAACTCATATTTTTGTTTGAAGTTTAATGAAGTGTCACACCGTAAACACCGCTTGATAATAAACTTTCATCTTACCTCAATTTGCTTTTTACGTTCGACGGCGAGTTAGCTGGTTAGCCATTAGCCGGTGGCCCTTCGGTTCGGTTCGTAAGGTTTGCAGCGCATTCGAAATGAGTTCTTTTATAACGAACTTAACTTTTCTCACATTTCTGGCTGGGAAGCTCCTCACTGCCGCTGACTCGGTTGGAACACGGACAGAAGCCGTGCGTCTGCACGAATTCGAGTGCGGCAAGTTGTCAATGGTTCGTTAATTTGAGACAGGTGCGATCTTCGCGCGATTTAGCCTGATTGTTTTTTGAAAATCCATAAATTGAAATGAACACAATCGAAAACGATTTTTTTTTGAACGAGACTTTGTGTCTGCGTGTAAGGAGTAGAAAGCAGAAGTACACATTTTTGCGTAAAAATGTGAGGAGTAGAAGTACAAAGTAGGCTTTAAAATAACAACGCCACGAAATTATAAATACCCCAAATTTCTGCATAAGTATTTTTACTTCGTTACTTCACACCGCTGCATTAAGCTGACAATTTTAATGCAAAGGCACAGTAAAGGATAATTAGACACTGAACATAAAAGGACACTGTCAAGATAATGAGCATTCTCGAACACATAATCCCACAACATTATTCACAATTTAATGACAGTCCAAAACATAAACTCAAAAACTGTCTGATTGCCTTACTTGGCAAAGAAAGGTCAGGTACAAGACAACCAGATTTTTTTCGATAGTGCTCTTTTAGTAGTGTATTTGATACCACTATCCATACTCGGAAGATGTACCTCATAAAGTATCCAGTGAGTGAACATTAAAAAAGGATGACTGTTTCAGTCACATAAATAATGGTTAGCAATCGCCATTTTCATTTAGTACTAAAAAAAAAATAACTATACAACGTTTTTCCTTCACATTGTGCAAAACAGTATACAATAAAAACATATTTGTGTTGTATTCGATTTGTCTATTTTTCATGTTCCGATGCAAGTGGAAGGCAAATAATGTGTGTGCAAATATAGGCTTAAAAGAAATGACGAATTGTAACAGGAACAACAGCGCTTGTCACAAATGTACCTAAGCGCATCAATCCCAAGTATCTTTCCCCAAAATGTAAGACATCAAAATGTTCATAAGCCGCTCCAAAAGAGCTGCTAATGGGTCATTCCGTGTAAAAATCAACATAGAATTCTCCTTTCGCCTCTCAGATTTTCTTTAAACTTTGGAGTACTTGTGACAGGCAAAAAACATAGATTCCACACACACACACACACACACACACACACACACACACACACACACACTTTTTTTTTTTTTTTGCGAATTAAAGATGCTTGCCCCCGTGGCCCTTGTGAGAATAAGCAGATCAGAAAATGCATGGATGGATGATATCAAGCCTCAGAGCATTGAAGATAAATTTTGCATGTAACTCAAGACAAAAAAATATTTATATCTTGAAAAACTCATAGGTCTGGTCAATCATAAATTGCGGCACAACTGCAGTTTCAAAGGTATGGATGGTCACTTTCACTTGCAACCACATCTCAAAATGAAGTGAAAAGCTTCGCGTCGAAGGGAAAATCCTTAGTTTCGATTTTACATGGAATGACACTTCTAGATTCGAGACTCGCGTGGATGGTTTCAAACTACTTTGTTTCCTCAAAGTTCTCTCCCGCCTCCTCTTTGTATGCATGACCACCAGTGTCTAAATGTTGAGTTCTTAGTTCTTCCACAATCCCGGACACACTTCCCAGCAAACCGCTCATCCCATCCTCCATGTCTCCGTTGAAATCCACTTCCTCCACTTTCACTTGTCCTCCCATGGAGAGAAAGGCGTCCCCGCCATCAAACGAGTAACCGTAGCCATCGTCCATGTCGGCCCGAGCCGAGCCCGCGTTGTTATCGGAGGAAGCGATCCTTTCGCATCTGGCTTGGTGCCTCAGGAAGCTGTCTCTCCAGATGACCTTCTTCCCGCACACGCCGCACTCGTAAGGCCGCAGCCCCCCGTGGGTCTTCAGATGCTTGGTGAGATGATGTTTCATCTTGAAGGACTTGTTGCAAACGGGGCAGCCGAAAGGCCGCAGGTTGAGATGTTGCATCTTCACGTGGCGGTCGCGCATGCTCTTCAGCGTGAAGGCTTTGCCGCAGTGACAGAAGTGGACTTTGCCCGAGTACGGGGCGCTGGCCATGGCCACCGAGGATGACGACGACGACGGCGTTGGGGGCGACGAGGGTGGCGGCGGCAGACTGGCGGAAGAGGGCGGCAAATGGCGACTGGAGGAGAGGGTTAAGGAGGAGCCGCTCTGCACCATGCTGGTGGAGGGCCAGCTCCCCTCCGAGGCAGCCAAGGTGAAATCGGGCGACGCGGGCACCAGGGGTCTCTGAGAAACCTGACCCGTCCCATCTTCAATCTCATCATATGTCCCAGAGTGAAATTTGCCCTCTGTGAGACATGGCAAGCCCTCCTCAGCTTTAGCGACCACCTCCCCATCTTGTGGTCTGGACTCTTGTTGAGACCAGGGACCTGCTTGCCACTGCACTCGGGCTAAAACGGCACAGGGTTCTCCTAAAGGGCTTTCGGCTTTATGGCAAGGCGGCACGCTGGGCAACATCTGCGATTTAGCTCGTACCGCCACCAAACTCAACTTCGCCGTGGCTCGTCTTGACTCTTCGCTCTCGACTAACATGGGCTGTAAGTCTCCTAGAGAAATGAAGAACCACGGTTTGAAATTCTTTAAATGACCATGCTGTGAATATAGACTTAATTTATATTACACTAATAGATTTCATATAAAATGCCTTTTCGCTGAACTTGCCTATTTTTAGGATACGTGAGGAAACCCAGTGCAAAAAAAAAAAAAAAACCCACGCAAACTCCACACAGAGATGTTCCAACAGAGAATCGAATCCAGATGTCCTGACTGTGAGACGTGCTAACCACTAACACCACCTCATGCTAACTATATAAAATTGTTTTTTTTAACTTTATGGATAATAGGAGAAAAAAAAATAATGCGCTTCGTATTTTCCTGAGCACACATTTGTATTTGTGCTTAAAATTAGGGTTCATAGTAGCTTTTTTTTTTTAAGCAGTCAATTTTGGTGCCAATTTTATTGTTTTGTTTGTTTTGTTACTATAACAACAGATAATGACATTCAAACATCCCCCCCAAAAAAAAAAAAATTTTTTTTTCTCTTTGTCAAGTTAAATAATATTGGAATGGAGTGACGGTTTGTCTTTTAACCCTTTTCCGTTCAGTCTGATTGACAAGTTAAGCTGCTGCCTGCGAGACAAAACATGATACAAATTTCCACACTTAAACATGCTTTACGCTAGTATCATAAATTGTCTTTTTTTTTTTTAAAAAACTGTTGTGTGTTTAATCTTACCACAATGACCCGTTGGTGCAAATCCTTCTTTCTTCTCAACTGCCTCTTCTCCAATTCCTTCATCCGCCTCCAGCTCTCGTTTCTCATTCTTCTTCCTCTGCGGTGTGTCGCCACCCTCACCGCCGGTGTTCCTTTCGCTCTGCCTGTCAACACTCTGCAGAGCTGCTCGAGGCTGACACCTGAGCTTCTGTTTCAATATCTCTGCACTTGGGCTACCGTGGCCGAAATGGCCACTTTTGCTGTCGCAAGTCTCTTCGCAGCAGGTGTAATCGCTCTCGGAGTATGGGAGGGCATCCAGTTGGGAGTCGGCCAAGTGCTGCCCCGAGGAGGGCCGTGAGCTCCCCCATCTCGAAAACTGCTGCGGGCGCCTCCACGTCGCTAAAGGAGGCAAGGCGTCGGGTTTATGTGCCTCTTTCCTTCTCCCGTCTCTCTCTAGATACAAACAGTCGGTGCTGCTCGGCGACTGCTGTCTGGATGCGCCGCCGGCGTAAACTGCCGAAGCGTCCGGCGGGGTTACGTCTGCCGAGGGCCGGGGTCTTTTTAGGATCTCTGTGCATTTGTCCACGATGTGCCACATCTGGAGGAAACTGGCCACGGTGACGTAGTTGACGATGTCATCGTGAACGATACTCAGCTGGCCTGTGTACGCGGAACTTAGCACGCTCTCAAACGCCACTGGGTCCATGACTGACGGGAGGGAAACTGTTGTCACATTCTTCAGTAACACCTTAGGACAAACAAATGACAGTAAGGGATTCATGACCGACAACAACACAAGAAAGCACAGTTCTAAGCTTTCTCTCTTTCGAAAACACCCTAAGCCGCCACAAGATGGCACTAAAGAACCGCCTAATAGAAAAATAGTACTTTGGTGAAGTTTGAACACGTGTCTCCCACTTTGACAAAACCATGAAAATTAAACTAAAACACCTTTGTTTGTTGTGAGAGAATATCCTACAATTCAAACACTCTTATTTAAAATTAAGAAATTAACCTGTATTAACACACAAATACAGACTGCGAGTCCCACCTGGTCATGGAAGTAAGGCGAGGATGCAGCGAGCACACAGCGATGGGCCTTGAACACTTTTCCTTGCACGTGGATCGACAGGTCACACAGCCGTCCCTCCTCTCGCTGGTGATTCAGATTGTCCAGGACCGCAGCACGCACAGATGGGAAACACACTTGCACAGTCAAAGCTGCGGGAACAGTCGAGGCGCTGGAGCTCGGATCCATCGTCGCGTGATGATACTATTGAGAGAGGCATGAGGTCAGATATGTGAATCCCATGTGTTCTCCATACTCAGTGGTGATCAAAGTTTATAATCACTTTAAATGTACGTATATTTTGGGGTTCCTGTGTTTAAAATGCCATTTATAGCTAGCTGGTTGACGCAAGTTTGAAGCTCAAGGCCATTTGAAGCAAAGGACACTGTAGAGACTGTATATTGATGAAATAACCGTGAGCCATTTTCTTCTTAACTTCCTTGAGTCCATTTGGATATATAGACTCATATATACGACTATATTTTGTATTGTTCACGATTAATCGTTCAATAAAGTAAAAAATAAAATAAAAAATAAACGCCCTTGTCAGGACCAACTATTGCGTCCAGAACCTTCCAATTGTCACCAATAAATACATTTTGTATTGAAGTGAGGCTCGAATTGGAAAAACACACCGTTGGGTGTGTTCAAACGAACAAAACGCAGCAAACAAACAATATCCTAGCTGAAAATGTGCACGCTTGAATACCAGATGTAAACACTTACCAGCCACTAGCACATTGAGCTAACTGACATCATTACATAAAGCACCCGCAGCACAGTCGACACTGTTTGTTATCAATAAACAGTATCAATGTTTAAGCACATATCTATTTGCTGTATAACAGCGCGTCCCGTGGCGTGTTGCTTCGTCTAATCTAAATTCCCTAATTAGCATCAATGCTAGTATGTGGCTATGACGCTAGTTAGTTCGCAGTTATTTTCACTTACCTGTCCGAAATCTTTGCGCGACGCTTTTTTTATAACGAAAACGTCGCGTCTTCTGTCATGCCCGGTAGATTTATCATTCCCGGGTATAGTGTGTAAAGTGTATTTTTTAAGTTGTTACATAAAAATAGTATGACGAAGAAAGCGAAGCAGGTCCTTGTTTACGACGCTGATGCACTGATGCTCATTGGCTGGCTAAGAGCACCACATTCTCCAACGTCATGAGGAAACGTTTAATTCCCTTTTCTTCCATGAGAATCAACCTAAAAGGCGTTTAATATTATCACACTTTGGTTATTTTCAATGTTGGTGACGATAAAAGTAATACTTTACATATGTGACATTGGAGATGGAGCCATTGGGTCACCGAGTTCCGCTCGTAAGTTTTTAAAGGGACATTGCATCGCAATTGAAAATTGCAGCTTTGCTTATATTGAAGGCCTGTGTATAGTTTTCGATCACGTGATTTTTTTTTTTTGGGTCACGAATAAATAATAAATCGGGTGTTTTAAATTCACATCGGGTCTCTTGTTATGATGCTGAAGGAAATACAGTACAGGCAAACGTAAAATAGTAGGCCTTTCCAATTTATGTTTCGTTTATTTTCTTTTTGTTGTTGTTGATAATAAATAAAAAATAATAATCAGGCCGACATATGACATGAGAGAATGACAAGAGATGGAGCCATTGGGTTACCTGCTCCAGCAAGAGGATTATTAAAGGGCCAGTAGACTTTAAAAGCGCTGCGCTGTTTTACAACGACAGATTATTTCTTGCGTAGTAGGCGTTTGAAATTAAGCGAGACGATTGAAACGAATGAGTGGAGGGCATACAAGCAACTGCTGTCATTGGCGTGCGTCGGTCTTTTACCGCAGTACGTCTGCAGCATCATCTGAGGGGCAGAGTTGCTGTGGCGCAGCATAAGGCACTGTCATCGCATCAAGGACGCATCTGTTGGGGCTTTTCGTTTTCTCTGCTGGATGATGGATTCGGTTGCGCGCCTTCAAGATGATCTACAGCGCGACCAGGAATTCTTTCTTAAGTCCAAGGGCTGATTAGATATCTGAAATTCCACGTTTTCCATCGTGGGAGAGGACGTCCCCCCCCCCCACCACGACCACGGAGGAGACTTTTAAATTGACGTTAGTAGGCGATCGGATTTAAATCAATATTTTTTGGTTTCGTACAAAGCAGCTGGCATACGTTGTAAAGTGATAATGCTGTATTTCCATTTGCCTGTACGTAATGCATAGACAGTTGGTGGCATGTACACGTTCATACAAATACTTTCATGTTTGTCGTTTGACAACACTCGAGATGATTGCATTTATTTCCACACCGCTGTAATGATGTTCAATGTTAACAACCTCAGGGATAAAGGTAATAGAATCTCAAGGTGAAATACCGGGCCGGGACACTGTGAGCCATCACGCGAATTGTAATGTTACACGTGCTTCTTTTTGCACAGAAAAGCAAACGTGTCAACTTCAGCGCAGCTTAAATTGTGTGCAGCAATAATTTGTCGCATTAAATATTATAATCAGCACGAAAGAGTCGACCTAAGCCAAAGAAGTACAACAGCGTATCATCTGTGTATATTTTCTTAAAAAAAAAAAAAACGGCCTGTAGGTGGATATATTTTGCACATTACAATGCACGTGTAGCTCCGAGAGTGCACTTTATTGACGTTGCTTTTTTTTAAAAACGAGCAATATTCTTCCAATCGAAAGCAGTATTAATCCTCTCAATAACTGTTGAACCGAAACATACAAGTAACTAGATAGATATACCTTGAGATCCCTCATTCCAATATAAAGCTACACACAGTCTGTGACATGACTCCTATACACATCCTGCTCCTTTTTCTCTCCTGCACATTATTTGGTGAGTTCCTCCCTGGCGTCATTTTTGTTGTTGTCAAGCTTTAAACGATTGCAAAGGAGATGAAATTGTTGTCTATTCTTGTAATATGCAAACAGTGCACCAGTGCAACGGAGCGTGTGCGGAGCCCGACTCGGACACAGAGGCGGGGGTGGGCCAAGGCTTTAAACTGGGCTGCATCTCCTGCAAGAGAAGAAGTGAGGTCAAAGCCAGCGCCACTGTTGAATGGTACTTCAAGGCCAAAGGAGAGGTGGACTTTGTGCAGGTGAGAGAACGCCTGTTATTGTTGAGATGTACTGTATTTATTTACTCAGAGAGGCCTGCAGTATTTGTGTTTTGCGCGTGCATGTGTGCAGTCGGACACATGATAGTACCGTATTTTCCACACACACAAGGCGCATCGGATTTTAAGGCGCTGTGAGCTTTTAAGAAAATGTAGGGCTTTCAGGTGCGCGTTTTAGTGCGGAAAATACGGTACCCCAGATGTCAATATCTTGTACACAGCAGTGCACGTTGACCTTGCGCGCTGTCCTCTATTTGCTCATTGATAACAAGCTGGAAAAATACTGGACACTTAATTAGCTGCACACCTGACCGGCGTGGGTGACGAAATTGTGTGTTTTTCTCCAGATATGTCAAAATGTTGGCTTTACATCGAGTGTCCTTATATGAGCCCACGGTAGTAAAGAAAGTGATTAGAAATGCCATGTCACCGTGTCATCAGATCTACACCTTCAGTGAGATGGGCCCCACGATTGAAAACGAACACTTCATGGACCGTCTGGATTGGAACGGGAGCAAGCGGAGCAACGACATCCAAGACGCGTCCATCTATATTCTCAACGTCACCTTAAATGACTCGGGCACATACCGCTGCTTCTTCAACCGCATCCTGACCTATGAAAACTACGAATTCACCACCGTTGTCAGCAAAGTGGTCTACCTCACAGTGGTGGATAAAGGTAGGCACGCAACCGTCCATTTGGGATCCAAGCATTGCGGGGAAAAAAAAAAAATATATATATATATATATATTAAAAATTGAAGATGCAGGAATGTTGTGCTGTGCGCATATCACCATGAAAATTCCTTTTTTCCCCCTCATTTGCGTGACATCATCTGTCTTACCTCCCCGTGCGCAGCCACCAGAGGTACAGCCTCCATCGTGTCCGAAGTCATGATGTACGTGTCCATCATCGGCCTGCAGGTGTGGCTCCTCATCGAGATGATCTACTGCTACAGGAAAATAGCGGCGGCCGGGGAGGAAGCGCTAAGAGAAGCCGCGTACGTAGATCAACTTAAGAGCCGTATTCATGTTGTGCAGCAAAAGTTATGTTTCTCATTCCCTTCCAGGAATGCTGAATATTTAGCGATAGCTTCCGAGAGTAAAGACAACTGTGCAGGGGCGCAGGTTGGAGAATAGCCAAGGTATGTCCAAAAACGCTTAAGAACTCGAACGACACGTTTTTTTTCAACATGCACACCCAAAGTTTCAGACCTTCATGCTTCACCTACGTTTTAAGTGAGACAATGTGCTGATTTGTAATTGTATTGAATGTACATTTTTGTTTTAATTCCATTGAAATGTGAATTAATTTTGACATGTATTTTCAAATTTAATGGTCTCATGCAAACACATAATCAACACCTATTAAAATCAAATGTCAAACCATCATGCCTCACAACCTCGAACGAACCACATCAAATTTGAATAATTTAAAAAATGTATTCACATGTATTGGAAAACGCTTAATAAAAATATAGTTTTTTTTGCAACAAGATTTGTTAAAAAAAAATGCTTTGGGGAATTGTGCCTTGTCATCTAATCACATTGTGTTTTCATTTTTAGGCTTCTATTTTGGACTCCAATACACATCGCCAACTGCATGACAACAACTTGCGGAAAAAAGACATCTTCATCTCAAGTCTTCTCTTTGATCTTTTCCTTTCCTTGATATTGACCTAAAAAAAATGAAGCACAGGACCTTGGTACCAGCACTGTTGAAATACTGTAGTTTGCGACGCACACAAGCAAAGCAGCACTTGGATGAGAAACCCATTATGCATGAATGAGCCATTGTTTCAAGTCATACAAAAAGTACTATGGAGACCTCATATATATTTAGATAAGATACACAACACTGCGGAAGCCTGAAGGACTCTGTGGTTGAATAAAAATAATCTTGATTTGAACAGACAAAACTGTGATAAACTCCAGGCATTTTCGTAAGAAAGGGGGTCTGCATTCTCTGTCGCTGGATGGTCTGACCCCGAAACAGTAATTTAAAGGGTACAAAATGGAGGCCTCGAAACTCTTGAGGAAAATGAGGGATGCACCTTTTGGAGTTGGAAAGATGGCTCAGACAAAACAACACAAGCACAGGACACTTTCAAATAGTTTAAGACGTCTGGTCCAACATGTCACCAGCATTGTGGGTTTGGGCTTTACTAAGCAACTCGGCGGACACGTCTTCATTCAAGAACAAACCGGACTATTTATTGCATTCATACAACTATCATCCTATGGTTCACCCTTGATGGCTGTACCACATTTGAGGCTACTCTATAGCCCCTCCATACTCCCCGAAGAGCTTCTTGGCAACAACATGCTGGGCCTCCTCAATAAGTCTGCAACGGAAGAATGTTGCTTGAAGTGCTCTCTGTGAAACCTACCTGTATTTTCACATCATATCGAACTCATTGCGAATTTATCAAAAAGCAATGTTTGAGCTGGCATAATTCTGTCAACTGCTTAGAGTTAGCATGAGTAAAACCTTTATCAACCGGAGATTAATAAAGATTAGTGACACTCACCAAACGCGAGCAGAATCTTCTCTTGCCCATGTAAATTTTTAAAAAAATAATATATTCCTATATTTTTAAATCGTTAATTATCTATATATTGAGGCGGTAACATAGTGATTGACAGGAAGCAACGATTGAGGCCACCCCGCCCAAAATGGAAAGTTCTTAAAGAGACAGTACATCAATCTCTCGCATCTCTGCTTTTCTGTAAATTGGGTGTTTCTTTCTTCAACGTTGAATGGATTGTGCGCAAAATAAACAAATAATGACATGTTTTTAATATATCTAAAAAAAATACAAAACAGGAGTGGTAGAATACCCCGTGGCAAGTGGCTAGGCCGTTTTACCGCACTGCATCAGCAGCATCCTGTGAACTGAGGCAGAAGTGCCGCTGTGGCGCAGCAAAAACACAGCCCACGGAGCACAGGACGCACCTCTCATGATTTTCCTCGCAATGTACGGATTTGATTGCGCTCTTGCAGGTTAATCTGCGATGCGAGCGCGAATCAAGGGATTCTTTGTTGCGCAAGGAGTCATTCGAAAGCTGAAATTTCAACGTTTTCGAGAAGCCGCCGCCGTCGTGGGGGAGAGGACGGCATTTTCTCGCGAAGAAGGCCTCTAAATTGACGACAGTAGGCGATAAGATTAAAATGAAATATTTTGAGATGATTATTTTTGGGGTAGTTTAGTGCTGGTGCCTGTAGTGGAAGCGATTTGATTAATTCACAAATTAATATCATACGTGCTTGCATGGACGTTTAATTTACTCAGTTGGTGGCATGTTACAAAAGCCGATTCATATAATGTCTGTGATACGATACCATTAGAGATAAGTGCATGTATTCCCAGGCAGGTGGAACGATATCTCTGTGGATCCCGTCTTAAAAACCCCAGGGAACACATAATCGAATCTGAAGGGGAACCCTGCGAGTACTCACGTGAATTGTTTTTTGTCCTTTTTTTTTTTAATATATATTTTTATAAATAAAAACAGAAGGAACCCATCGATTGAATTTTTACATTTAAGCACGGTGAAAATCATCTGCTCGCAGCAATAATTTCCGGTATCGAATGCTATAATCCACTCGAAACTGTTGATTTGAGCCAAAGAAGTAAAACAGTTCTGTTGGGATTTTTCAAGCACATTCTGTGGCCATACAGAGGCTTGTTTTGCACATTACAATGCATGCGTAGCTACTAATTGATTTATTTATGATGCTAGGCTGCGCTTTGATGACCCACAGCTTGTAAAAGACCAAAGCTCAAGTCAAATTAAAGGTGGTTTCAGCGTGTAAAGGCACTTTTCTAACTTTTGAGCCCCCCCCCCCACTCCCATTCCAATACAAAGCTCCTGTCTGTGACATGACTGCAATTCACATTTTGCTCCTTTTCCTCTCCTGCACATGGTTTGGTAAGTTTCTCTCCTGGCTTTTATGTTTTTTTGTGTCAGGCCTTAAAACAACCATAATGTAGACGTAATGGCTGTGTATCGTATTGATGCAAACAGTGCGACAGTGTGATGGGGCGTGTGCGGAGGTAGACTCGGACACAGAGGCGGTGGCGGGCCGAGGCTTCAAACTGGGCTGCATCTCCTGCAAGATGAGGAGTGAAGTCAAAGCTACTGCCACTGTTGAATGGTACTTCAAGGCCAGAGGAGAAGTTGAATTTGTGCAGGTGATGAGATCTCATCTGAGAGTCAGTGACCGTAGTTGATTCCGAGCAGTCCACATTTTAGAATTTCTCAATTGTGACATTCTGTATGTTTTCTCCAGACATGTCAAAATGTTGGTTTTACATCAAGTGTCCTCATATGAGCCCACAGTGGTCAAGAAAGTGATTTGAAATGCCATGTCACCGTGTCATCAGATCTACACCTACGGTGAGATGGGCCCCATGATCGAAAACGAAATCTTCATGGACCGTCTGGATTGGAACGGGAGCAAGCGGAGCAACGACATCCAAGACGCGTCCATCTATATTCTCAACGTCACCTTAAATGACTCGGGCACATACCGCTGCTTCTTCAACCGCGTCCTGACCTACAGCAACTACGAGAACACCACCGTGATCAGCAAAGTGGTGCACCTGAACGTGGTGGCCAAAGGTACGACCCAATCGATTGTGCAAAGATGTATGCAAAAATATCAAGTGAACAATGAGACAAAATACGAATGGGAATACAGTCAAGGGGCCCAGCGGTTTGCGTGTCAGGCTCACGGTCGCAACGCTTAACAGGAAACTTAACTCGTTCAAGAGCCTTGTGAGGTTACTTCTGGCGTTTGCGTGACGTCATCTGTCTTGCGTCCCTCCCTGTGCGCGCAGCCACCAGAGGTACAGCCTCCATCGTGTCCGAAGTCATGATGTACGTGTCCATCATCGGCCTGCAGGTGTGGCTCCTCATCGAGATGATCTACTGCTACAGGAAAATAGCGGCGGCCGGGGAGGAAGCGTTAAGAGAAGCCGCGTACGTATAGTTGACAAATTGCAACGTACTCAAACGTGGATGGCGGCAAAACACCATGTAACCTGATCGCATGGAGTAACCGCTGCCCGTGAAAGGGTGAAATTGCTTGTTTGAGGGTTTAGAAAAACCAGCGAATGCAACGTCGCAAGTCATTTCATTCTATGATCAAAGCTAAACACGTCAGGGAAAACAAACGTGAAGTGGAATGGCACTCTTACTCAATTATACTTTAAAATGTTACACTTTAGTAATATTTTACACAGGTTTCCTGAAATGGTCAGTTTTGTCATATCCAGCTTAATAACTATGTTCTTTTTTTTTCTCTTCTCCCAGGAATGCTGAATATTTAGCAATCGCCTCGGAAAGTAAAGACAACTGTGCAGATGTGCAGGTTGGGGAATAGCCAAGGTATGTTCAGACGAATCCGAAGCCGGGGGGGAATTGTTTCATGGGATCTAATAACCGACTCTTTATCGATCTCCAGGCTTCACTTTTGGACCAAACTCATATCTCCCTTTTTTTCCCCCCCCCCCACCCCCGCTAACTGCATGAAACCAAACTTGGGGAGGGGAACAGACTGCATCCTCATCTCCATCCCATTATGCATTAATTCGCCACGTCCTTGAAAGTATAACTCACGGTTAAGTATTATGTTGACGTTCTGGATATTTGTATGACATGCGCAACACTGCCTGTGGTGAGACTGTTGAAGTCGATTGTACAAGAAAGCTTTTTACTAACTCGTCACCTCTGAATGTCTGATTTAATAAAAATAATAATAATAATGTTATGTTATTTAAAAAAAAAACAGAATGTGGATAGATTGTCTTTCCAATTGAATTGCTGGTACGTTCAATGATACCTTCAATGTACGAATAAAAAAAAAAGAAAAGGACAAAAGTCATGGTTTGGTGGTCTTCTGCGGATGGCGAATAGAAAGCTGCGGCTTTTTTCTGATTGACATCTGGTTCTATGGAAATGAAAACAACGGGGACGTGTGTTGAGGTTTGCCTCGATGACATTATTATTTTTAAATCGCCGAAGCAACCGCGGTGTTGCAAAGCATGCTTAGGAGCACGCGAACCATTTCACGCTGGGTGGAGACCAGGAAAAAGGAAAAGAGATGAAAAGGGAAGTGGCAAGTGAAAACGCTCTGCAAATTTTTCATCTTATAATTTTAACACGCAGTCCGTTTCGGGGTAGCGGGGAAGATTGAGCTGGTATTTCCTCTCCAGGGCGGGCGGCACGAAGCGGCCTCCGAGGAAGTGATGGCGTCCCTTGAAAAGGGTAGCCGAGTTTTTGGGAGCCGTCAGGGAGATGAGCGTGTCGGGCTGCAATCCGTCGACGCTCCCCTGCTCCACGTCCCAACCTTCAAAGGAACAACAGGGCGGCATGATCACAACTGCGCCGTTGACGTTTCGGCAAACACTCCTGTGAACTTTTCGACAAATCAAATCAAAAGAGCCGCATTATATTTCTGTTCAGTATAGATACCGTAGTCGTAATATTCCGGGGGGGAAAGAATACGAACGAACCTGAGGGGATGTCAATGCTGGCAATGGGGACAGTGGTCTTCTTCAGGACATCGATGATCGAACCAAAAGGCTCTCGCACAGCCCCCTTAAAGCTGAAGCCGAAGATGGCATCGATCACCAGGTTGAAGGCCTCGTCAATCACTGGGGCCTAACAAAACAGCCATCCATCCATTATCAGAACTGTTTTATCCTCACGAGGGTCGCGGGGCGAGGTGTCGCTGATCCCAGCTGACCCCCGGGCAGTGTGCGGTGCATACCCTGAACTGCTTGCCACCCAATCGCAAGGCACATATAGACAAATAACTATTCACGCCATGCCACCCCCTAACCAAAACTCACATCTTAACAGAGTAAAATTCGACTGAAGTTGTGACAAACCTCGGGCATCTCTGTAAGAAAGGGGATCTCCATTTTCTGGCACTGGGTGGTCAGACCCTGAAACAGTGGCTTGTTCGGCCTCTTCGGGTACAAGATGGAGGGCTCGTAACCCTAAGACGGAGAAGTCACAAAGGAAACTTCCTTTTTCACTCGCGAATATGGCTGACTCAAAAAAAAAAAAAAAAAAACATGGGACACTCACAAATAGTTTAAGATGTCTGGCGCAGACCAGGCCGTCTCCTCCATTGTTACCCGGTCCACATATAACCAGCACTGTGGGTTTGGGCTTGACCAAGCAACTCAGCGGATACGCCTTCATTGGAAAACATGAGACTCTTATCTTCACATTATCATCATTGTGGAATGAAAAGGACATCCGGGTTCACCCTTGTAACGGCTGTAGCACAACTGAGGCCTGCGAGCTCCATCAGCTGGTCCACACTGAAACCGTACTCACTGAAGAGCTCCTCATCAATGCGCTGGGCTTCCTCTTGTCTGCAGAACACGTACAGGTCAATTTTTTTTTTTTCTCATTGAAAACGTTGCTTGAAATTCTCTCGGTAAAACACACCCAAGGTATTTGATACTCTGGGCCATGGCGGAAGCTGGTCTGCTACTATAACAGTCGTTTTGATGGTTGTGAGTCGATGGTGACAGCGGGCATTTCCCCGTTTGAGCAAAGACTGCTGCGGCCCGTGAAGTCACCAGGAAGCCGATTCCAAAAAGAGCGCGCACACTCAACATTCAGATGGTCCTACAAAAGGAAACAGCAAATGTCAGCCATCCTCATCATGCAGTTTGTTGTCACGGCTGACTCTCATCTCAGATCACACCGGTCGGCACAAAACTCCATTTTCTAGAAACAAATTGCAAACATCTTTGAATGCGTTAAAACTAAGTAGCAAACGTCAATGGCAAGTACAGTAATGGAGTATAATACTTTGTTACTGAGACAACACTAGCTAGCGCTTATATACATTCATACATAACATAATGCGATTTGATTCATTTTTCTTCTCAGTAGGGTGCATTTATGAAAATGTACTGTATAATTTACACTGAACGTGTAATTTTACTTTTCAATTGGTTAGGTACTTTTTCAAGCAATTGAATCAGTACGGTACTTATACTTTAACCATTAATAAAATAAAATACAAGACAAGTACGTCTGCATAAGAACAGCATGCGAGTACTTTTGCCACGTCGGGCAAATATCGATTAACTGTTGAGTTGACACAGCGGCTGACGATTTTATATAATCAAGACGGTGCGCACTTTCGGAAATTAGCTCAGATTTAACAGTTCAACCTTTAACGACAACCAGAGATTAATGGATATCAGTGACACTCACCAAATAACGCGGCGATTTTCCGTTTAGCATGCAAGATTTTCGTTAATGAGCATGCAATAACACAACTTACAAAAATAAAATTCCAACACGGAGAGAGTCAGCAGCCCGAAGAAATGACCTACTTCCGGGTTTGAGGAGCGGAACTAAAACAGGGCCTATATTTCAAAATAAAAGTATACAACCAGGAAGTTGCTCAGATTTCAATATAAAAGTTATTGAGAGCTGAGAGAAATCTTGATATACTGTACTCCAACTTCTTCCAATATTCCAAAACACACGTTTCGTCAAGTTCAGACTAAATTGTCCTGGGGTGCGAGTGTGATTGTTTGTCTTTATGTTTCCTGCAAATGGCTGGTGTTAAGTCCAGGCAGCATCCCACCTCAGCTGGGGTGGATTCCAGATTACTCATGTCACCAATAAGAACAGCACTAAAGAAGAACAACTTTATTCATATCAAAAAATGTTCACAAAAAGCAGAGCACATTATATTCACTTCAATGCTGTGAAAAAAGATACACGTATAAACGTCATCGTGTTAAAAATAGTGTCATTGTAAAAAAAAAAAAAAAAGGGAGCACATTATATTCACTTCAATGCTGTGAAAAAAGATACACGTATAAACGTCATCGTGTTAAAATAGTGTGTCATTGTAAAAAAAAAAAAAAAAAAAAAAGAGTCTTAACAGTGATGTTAAGGTGTCAAAGTTCTATCTGAACCTATTGTTCATATTTTATTGTCGGTTGGCTAACCGGTTTCCATAAGCATGCCTATGTACATTTGCGTAAATACTTTTGCAGACTACATGTAGAAAATGATATAAAAGTACCCCAAATATAGAAAATGAATTGGAATGGAAAATGAAAATCAAAGATCCGGGGGCTCACATTATTGGACAGCTCTCAATTCGGGTTCCACTCTGAAAAAAAAAAAAGTTTAGTAGCAGCAGCAGCCATAATCCATCATTGTCACTTTTTTTTTTTTGTGTGCCACTAGCGGTTTTTTTGTACTGGTCTCACCTTGCGTGGTGTGCTACTACTGAACACATAGGAATGGGGCAACAACCCCTCCGAGATGCCGCCGGTGCGGAAGGAGCGGGAAGCCGAAGACACGGAGCTGCAGCCGTTGGATTTGTCCGAGGGGAAGCCGCAGGAGCCGCACAGAACTGTACGACTACGCAGATTGTATTCGCTGTCCCCACAGGTGCTGTGAGCCACCTGCTGCGGAAACAACAGACTCTGTGGACTCTTTTCAAAAATGGACCAATACATGCCGTTTTTTTGTTTGGTTTTTTTTGTTTCCTGAAAAGTGCCCAACTCCAGTTATAAGGTTTTTGATTTATATTTGCTTTATTGACAATGAAGTGTTCTTGGTGTGCACATGAGTGATTTTTTTTTTTTTTTAATACGTCATGCAACTTCGGTCATGATTGCATCACAAAATTGCCATTTCAATTTTATTGTTGTACAGGCATCTCGATGACGTTACCATGTCATCATCATCCTCTTCCAAATGTGTGCGAGTCACTTTCCTCATCGCCATTTCCTGGAAGAAAAGGTCAGGTCAACAGATAAATGTTGATGTTTGTCAAAAGCTTTGTCTCTTGAAAGATGTCTCACCTCTCCATTAGAGCTGATCAAGGTGGTCTGGAACTGGTCTCCGGTGCCCCAGTTGGGCTGTGTCTTCCAGACCAGGTCAGAGGGAGGATTGTGGCTTCCCCCAGCAGCAGCCGCCCAGATCTGGTTATCACGTAAAAGGCCATATAAGCACATCATCCTGCAATTTATTTTTTTTAGATCTGTGCCGGAAATGGTCATCGCTTACCGTGACTCTCTGGCCGGCCTTCAAGATGAACTTTGAGGGAAACTTGAATGCAATCGGTGCAGAAGATCCGACCTGTCGCTTCACCTGCCAGTTCCCTAAATTCTGATCCTAAAGTTGAAATGTTGGAGCAAGTCCAGAAACACGATTAGGAAGCGATGGCATGAAATGAATATGAAGCCTTTTATGCATCCTGTAACCAGATAACATGAGAAGCGGACCTCATCTGCTTTATTGCTGAGTCGGACATATTTGCCATCCTGGTCCACCTCATCCACGGTGACGCGGCCACTGGCAGAGGCCTGCTGGGTAATGCGGGTACGTGCCACGGCACCTCCGGCGAAGCTTGAAGCCTCGCTGTCCGTGTCGTTGGGACGCCTCCTCTTGGTGGCCGAGTTCTGAGCACCGCAGCTGAAGGAACGGCAATGAGCCGACGCGGTCGAGGAGCGACTCGCTGCCATCCTTGTCGGGGGCGGGCTTGGAGAGAGACGCAGCCTGCGGACAAACGTGAAGGCATCGGCGACTATTACAGTAAAAGTTGGGAGTTGCGTTTGTAACCTGATCACGGACCTCTCCTCCTCGCCCTCGAGCAACTTGCGGTAGGCGCCGATCTCCATATCGAGAGCCAGCTTGACATCCATCAGCTCTTGATATTCGTCCAGCTGCTGTTGCATCCGCTGTCTGATCTCAGCCATTTCTCGGTCTTTCTCTCCCAGGAGGCGACGCATGGTGTCCCGCTCTCTCGACAGAGCCTCCTCCAGGTCCTTCACCTTTGCGTCACGGGCTGCAAGCTACATTCAACGCACGGTCGGGTGGACCCTCGTTAACTCATTCACTCCCAAAGACGTTTTTAAACGTCTTTTCAGACTTGGTCCAGAATTGGCTGGTACTGAATAAGTTAAAGATTTTGCAGCAAAGGCAGCTTACAGTCTGCTAATACTGTGATAGAGGAAGTATGTGTCATTAAGTTTGAAGCTCATTGGGAAAAAAAAACAAAACAAACAACAACATCAAGTGAACAATAAAGGAAGACAATTTCATGGAAGAAACATCAGCGTTTAGGTTGCAAATGTAGGTCAGCGCTTCTGATCGTGTCCCCGACGGCCACCGCGAAACTCAAACTCAACTCGGTGTTTTGCCGTGCACGATGATTGGCCGCCTCGCGTCCTGTGTTTACAATTCGCGCGTTGCAGTCGTTTGTTTAAAGTTCACCTGCTTCTGCAGCTGGCTCAACTGAGCCGACACGGACTCCAGACGGACCCGCGTCTGCTGGAGCTCCTCGTGCGCCGCGCCCACCAGATGGCTGCTCCGGTCGGCTGATTGACGTGCGCCTTCCAGCTAAACACACACACAAAAAAAAAAAAACCACATAGACGAGATGGGAGAAGTTGCACAACATTTTGCAATCGTTTCGAGCAAACACAATGTTTACCTTGGAGTTGTAGGTCTTCTCCAGCTCCTCCTTGTAGAGTTTAATTTGAAGTTCATGCTGGCTTCGCATCTCCATCAAAGCATCGGCCAGTTTGCTTTCAAAGTCTTGCTGGTGGCCGGTGTCCAACTCCACCATGCGGGACTCGTGGCGGCGCTTGACCTCGCGCAGCTCCTGCGTGGGAAAGCGGTACATGAAAAGGACGCTCTCGCGCGCAGCTTTTTTTTTTTTTTTTTCATGAAACAAGTGATGGTGATAATAACAGGGCCTGACCTCAGAATGGAGGTTCTTCTGGAACTCCAGTTCCTCCTTGAGGGTCTGAAGGCGATTCTCTCCATCCACCCTCCTAAGCATCTCATCCTGCAGCTGCTTTCTGGCATCCGCCAGGCTGGTGTCAAGCTAATTAGAACACGAGCACAACACAATCGGTTGGCGGTCAATGTGATGCCATTCACCGGCGTACGAGGGCGGGAAACTGAGCAGGGGGGTTCGATTTACCTTGGCAACCTGTGTCTTCAGGTCCCTGTTTTCTGTCTCGAGGCTGCGCTTTTCTCCTAACGCGGTGGTCAAAGACGCATCCTTGGAGTTCAGCAAGGCCTCCAAGTCTTTGAGCCGCTGCAGCGCTCCTGACAGATCCGATTCTTTTTTCGTGTTCCTGAAACGACAGATCAGACACACAAACTCACCGCGAGGCAGTATGGAAAAATGGATGCGAGAATAACAGGAAACTTGAGACTGAAGTCGTAATTTCCTCGACGCAGTCAAATGTGCTATTTTGAGTAAGGATTTTCTCTGAAGGGGGGGGGGCGGGGGGGAAACGGGGAGATACTTTCGTGTTTCCACTCTAGCACACAACTTTTTGAGCTACACTGTTTCCAGTCTTCTCCATCTCGCCACAAACCACAGCTTTTGGTGTTTGGTTGCCACGCTGCCATGGCAACAGCCCGTCTCTGCCAAACACACTGGAGTCATCAGGCCAATATTTATGGAAGAGTACGAGTAAAGGAGCCCTCGAACCGCTGCCACGTATCGCGAGTGTGTCAGAGGAGGAGGGGGAGGAGGGAAGAACTTAGTCATTGATGTGTGTGACTATGGGATGTCAAAATGGAGGCCCGATGTCGAGCTGCAATTAGTCATGAAGACGCTATGTCGTGGGGTGTGGCTCCAGCAATAAAGCAAGTCTGATGTCAGCAAATTTTACATAAGCTTCAGTTATTAATAGTCCGCGGCTATCCATAATAATGTTGTTGCCATCCCAGTCACAATTATGCATCGACAGACCGAAACGAGAGGGAGCTCGATACGACGGGGCGCTCTACCTTGCTTTCAGCTCCTTGTATTCCTCTCGCAGCTTGCCCACCTCCAGCTGTAGGCGTGCACGCTCCTTGGCCACCGAGTCCAAAGTCTTACGGGCATCCGCCAGCTCCGTCTCGTAGGCGGCCTTCAGACCCGTCAGCTCGCGCGAGACCTCCGTCTCGGATTCGGTGATGCGCAGACGCAGGCCGGCGTTCTCGATCTCCAGGGAACGGACCTTGTCGATGTAAACGGCCAGACGATCGTTGAGGTTGCTGAGATCTTCTTTCTCCTGAAGACGCGTGATGCGGTTGGGGGAGAGCGGGGAGTTTGCGCCCCGAGGAGTGTTTTTTGGTGTGGCCATCTCTTGAGCTTGCTTCTGCTGTAAAGACCCAGTACATGCATAAAGGTTCGGGAAGTACACCAAATGCCACATGCACCCATCAAAGAAACTTCATATAAGTGGTTCAAAGTCATACACAGGCTGCTTTGTAAATACACACACACACACACACACACACACACACACACACACACACACAAAAAGAGAAAAAAAAACCCAAAAAGAGAAAAAAAAATCCATACCCTTTGGAATCGTAGAATATTTACTCTGGAGAGATCGCAGGGTCCCTTTGAGATCACCAGCACCGTTCGCACAGTCACTATGTGTATAACTGTATGAATATATCCGAGTGCCCAAAGGAAAGAATGAGATGGGAGGGGTGAAGAGGAGACCGGCCCTAAAAAGTTTGGCAGCCACTCGGGGGTGGTTTGTTCCTCTCCATCTCTGTCTTTCTGGTCTGCGGTCTGAACAAATGAGTCACCCTCTGCAGCTATTTCTTGTGATTGAAGTCAATTCATTTTTTTTTTTTTTGTAATTGTATGTTAACAAATCCCCTCAACTTCTGTGGATTCTTCCATTTCAGGAACGATGCATTTAAATTCGAATATCTGGCACCAGACGGCCGAGGTTTTTCGGGTTCGAGGCGCAAATCAGTCGACGTTCTTTTCAGTTTTCAAACATTCACTGACATCAATGACGTGTTTTCTTCATTCATTTCCAAACCAATCTTCCAAAAATGCATTCGCATTGCCGTGGAGTGGGGAACGAAAGCCCAGCTGCCTGCGAGGAAGTCAGGCAATTGGACCACTGCACTTTCAATGACTCTATTAAGCTCCATTCATAATTTAAGAGTGGATCTTAGGAGGGCTTGGCCACCAAGTGTGAAATTAAACAGCCAAGTAAATCTTTTGTTTTCCCCCACTGATCTCTCAATGTGTCTGTGAGGGAGCCATTCCGAATTACATAACACAGTTTCTCCGCCCAGGACTAGACAGCAGCTTTGGGTGAAGACCTTCCACTTTGAAGCTATGGCTGGACTAAACGGTCTGAAACATCCCAACAAAGGTAAACCACATGTAGAATATGGGACTATGGTTCACCCACCGTGCAAATGTGCATTCTCTTTATTTTAAATGGTTGCATTGATGAACAAATCTTGAATAATATTGCCGGAACAATCAAGATTTGACTTGGGTCAAACATGCTTGGAAAAAATTCTGGGAGTGGTCTTTAAATCCCTGAATGGTTTGGGCCCCGAACACATTAAATAAAAGCTAATTGAATATAAACCCAGTAGGGTTCTAGGATCTGGGGACTCGGGTCAGTTAGTGGGTTGCAAAGCGAATATGGTGAAGCAGCGTCGCACTGTTTTGGTGCATGCAAGTGGGATAAATTGCCAAAGAAGACCTTTGATGATGGTCTTTTAAGCATTAAAATTTATTTCACTGCTTTTTAGAATGCTAATTTGTTTTCCCTCTCTTTACTTTGCTTTTTAACGTATCATCTTTTGATCCTTTTTAGCAAGTTAATTTTGTTCTCTCTGCTTTGCCTTTGAAGGTCTTTAATCGTTTCAAAATGCTTTGGGTTCAAATGTGACGTCATCCAAGTGCCTTGGCTATGTCATGTGGTCTAAGGAAAAACCCGTATTGGATCACGGTGATCACATGGACAAACTCTTGAAATACTGGTACCCTGATGTAAAAAAAACGTGATCTCGCACTTGTAGAGGTTCTATCAAAAAGTTGATATTGATCAAATGCGGCAGGCATTGTGTTATACAATCGTAAAGCTAAAACCAATCAACATGCGTTACCCTGGAGACAAAAGAAAATATGCAACTGGAAGTTTAGGAATCACATCTTGGACAGGAAAGCGTTTATCAGCTCTCATGCGCGCGCACACACACACACACACACACGCACAACAAAAACAATATTAAAGCTAAATGTTCAAAAGAGAGTCCACTCCTTATTTTATCTTGCACATAAGGCAACTTTGCGGCACTAATCAGCGGCTCAGCGTCGGGGAAAAAAAAAAAACAGGAATCGTATTAAAAACACACTCGGGCATACATCGGGTTTAAAAAATTGATAACGGTCGAAAAGTGGCCCATCTAAAAGCCCCACCGCGGTGAACACGTCGGCGCCGTGTCGACTTCCAAACAAGCGCCCCATTCGGAGGTTCGTGCGCACGCACACACACTGACAAGCAGCAGCGGAGACGAAGGGGAAGCCTCCATTTTAGCTCCCGTGGCCGCTCGGCGCCTCACGTGTCCTGGCCTGTCTGCCTCACATGACCCTTGTGTTTGTCCCCGTGATCACAAGCCTCCATCTCGGCGGATCCGTGCTGTTGCCGTCGCTCGTTCCCACCCCGATCGAGCCTTCATGGATATGCTGGAGCAGAGTGTGGACAGCTCGGCGAGGTGAGGCTCGGCCCGTCGACAGTTTCTGTCGCTCGGCTCGCGAGGCTCCATCGGAGCAAGGCCGCCATAGTTTAGACTCTCTTTGCCAACGCTCTGCTTTATATCTTTAAGCTGTTTTGACACGCTTACTTTTCATCGCTTTGCATCGGAATTGTTTGGCGTCTATTTGTTGCTTCGGCAATGTTGCATTTATAGATCTGAACGAGCATCTTATTTCTTTTTTTTTGTTTCGTATTTAGCTAATGTGTAACGTTACGGTTACGCTACTGCAAGACTACATAACCAAAGCAACAACTTAAGCATAGTTTTTATGTTTCTATTTTTTGGCAGCACGGTGTTAAAACTTTACCGGGTGCACGTCTTGTGGGATTATAAGTACTTTATTAGGCCAGAATTAGCATAGTTTGGGAGTTATTAAGGTCATTTTAAGAAGACGTACCTGCTCGAACTGCAGCCAAAGACCACAACGTTTGGGTTTCATTACCCATAAATGGTAATACTTTTCTACATTTTAAGTTGCAGCTGTTTGATTTTACTTTATTTTACTGCGTTACTGCAGAACAGTACTGTACTTTATTTTTGCCTTGACATGGAGTTTGGTCATGTAACCACGCGGTGGCGCCGCTCACCCACAGCGAGCCTTGGTCAACTTTTTTTTTGTAGCTTGTGATGCTAGTTTCCAGCTGTCTGTGATTCTTTGGATAAAATCGTATTTAATTTCTCTTTCTTTCTCTCCTGTTTTTCCAGTCACGACAAACAGGAGTCCGACGACATTGAGCACTTACAGGAAGGTATGAGCTTTATTTCCAGCTACTCGTGAGAATATTTTCTGACAATACAGTAGTTGTTATGATTATTTGATCCTAAACCGCTTGAAGACATTTTATTAGGTGTATCTCATAAGCTCACTTATCAAAAATTTGAATTTGCATATGAACTAAATGACATGTGTTACTTTAACCGTCTCATATGTGCCCAATGTTGACTGGCATTTGCAGGAGAAGTAGAGGATCAGTCAGCTGGGACTATTTCTGCTGTCCCACAGGCTGCGTTTCCTGACCACAATGTTCAGTACCAGTTCCGCACAGACAACAGTGATGGACAGGTAAAGACAATCGCGGTTGATAGTTCAGTTGGGTTACGTTTTCTTTCTATTATGGGTTTAACATGGTCTATTTGTTTCTGCTCCCCCCCTCTCTCTCTAGGTAACCTATCGTGTAGTTCAGGTGACAGACGACAACATTGACACATCCTCTGACGCCACTGGGGCCGTTAGCGTCGTCTCGACCGCAGCGTTTGCAGGAGCGCCTCAGGTGTGTGAATGACAACACAAACAAATGTTACTGTGGATTCACTGAATTTTTGTATGTTTTACAATGATACTAACAACTGAGGTCCCTTACAAGAGAGTCCTATCATTCCCACTAAGTTATGATTATTGGTACGTGCCACTAATGTGAAAAAAAAAACACAAAACATGAGCCACAGGTGACGTACCGTTGTTTGAACGAGACTCACAGTCAAAACAAGCAAATACTAAACAAGAATGACTGAAAATTTGTTACGAATATTGCTTCAAATTGGGATTCATCACTCATTCTTTCCCATCCAGGCCGTAATCCAGAACCCCTTCAGTAACGGAGGAAGTCCCGTCGGGGAGGCGGTGGGAGGAGAGACGCGTTTCGCCTACTTCCCCGCTGCCGCTGTCAGTGACGGGACAGCCACGGCCGTGTCGGTGCAAACCACCTCGGAACCCACAATCACACAGGGGGCAGGTGAGTTTGCATTGTTACACTTAACATGGCCTTCCCACTTTGACTCGAGGAAAATGGACATGGGCGAAGGCAGACAATCATTTGCCGAGTGCTGTCATTTCGAAAATCAACACAAATGAATTAACAACTGGATTGTCACGCTTTCAAAAATCATCCCTGACTGCAATATAGACAATAGGACTGGTGCTGTAAGTTTTGTGCAAAAACTCTTACCACTGATTTTTTTTTTTTTAAATGCAACATCAGTCAGACCCTAGCGTTAGTTTTCAACAGCGCACTGCACATGGTTTACCATTTTAGTTTCTAGCTGATTGATCAGATGTTTTTATGATTATGACTAATCTATCCCCCCAGAGTAAAGGAGGCATCCTATCCAAAGCTTGCGATTATATCCGAGAACTGCGTCAGAATAACCAGCGGTTGCAGGAGAGCTACAAAGAAGTGGAGCGAATTGAGCTGGACAATGAAATGCTTCGACAACAGGTATTGTTATTTCCTTGCACGCCGGCAAAGTCACGCATTTCATTGATGTGAAAAACACGCTGAAAAACGGTAACAGGAGAGCAATATCCATCCTTCTGATCAAACATCTGAAAACCGCACTGTGTCCTACTTACCTGCCATCCCCAGAGACGTTGGTGAAAGCGAGATGTTGCAGCATGGCAGCACAAACTGGTGAGGAGAACTTTCACATTCGAACCAATGCTGCAACCCCCACCCCACCCTCCAACCCACTGTCACTCCCGTCGTTTACACATCAACACAAAATGTGCTGTGAGGTGTGATGTGTTTCTTTGTCCCTGAAGCGCATAGTGTCGACTTCATTTTCGGTTAACACCCTGCAGTTTTATTTCAAATCCTGCTTTGTCAGTCATCCTTTTTAAATGGGTCTTTCCCCCCCAATTTTTTTCCCCTTGGCATGAATGCAAATAGCATATTTTCAAAATCGGCTGATAGATTGAACTATCTCCTTGAAATGTGGCCTGTGATATTGAGGGCGACTAAAATGTAAAAATCTTGATGGACCGAAGGGGGCGAGGGGAAAAAAAAAGAAGAAACTTTCAACTACAACAAGCATCACTGATGATAGAAAAAGTGTCTTGTTAACTTGGATACAAATTACTCATCTGATGAGCAGTAGTTCATTTTTCTTGGGATAAAATTAGAGCCACAACAAAACTGTGTGTGTCACTTCCAGGAAGGTGGATGGTCCACGAGCGCCGAGGGATGAAAGAAGAAGAGCACAACACAATGAGGGTATATAGCGCTATTTCATTAAGACGATAATTCTGATGTTCGAGCATTTCGGGAAATAATTGCTTTGAACACCATTTTATCTTTCAGTGGAGAGAAGAAGAAGAGACAAGATTAACAACTGGATTGTCACGCTTTCAAAAATCATCCCTGACTGCAATATAGACAATAGGACTGGTGCTGTAAGTTTTGTGCAAAAACTCTTACCACTGATTTTTTTTTTTTTAAATGCAACATCAGTCAGACCCTAGCGTTAGTTTTCAACAGCGCACTGCACATGGTTTACCATTTTAGTTTCTAGCTGATTGATCAGATGTTTTTATGATTATGACTAATCTATCCCCCCAGAGTAAAGGAGGCATCCTATCCAAAGCTTGCGATTATATCCGAGAACTGCGTCAGAATAACCAGCGGTTGCAGGAGAGCTACAAAGAAGTGGAGCGAATTGAGCTGGACAATGAAATGCTTCGACAACAGGTATTGTTATTTCCTTGCACGCCGGCAAAGTCACGCATTTCATTGATGCAAGTGTCATGATGCTGTGTAGTTTTTGTGCTGCTGCTACTACTTACAAACAATTAAACAAACGGCCAACAGAATACACACATGTAAGCAAGATTGCTGGTACCCCTTTGTCTGGTTTTAGAAGCTTGACCGTTCACATGCTTGTCTGTAATTTTCTTTCTAATCTCCTGAGGTAACGCGCTACTTGGTTTCCTCCGGTTCATGTTTAGTGTGGTACACGCCGTATCACTGAACAGCAGAGTGACTTTTTCACTTTTTAAATAGGCTGACTGGCATATTACAATTTTGAAACACCCGTTATGTTAATTATAGGACACACCTTAAGTGAACATGTCCCTCATTTCTGTGATGACTGTGGGATTAAAGAGGAGTATCAATAATCTTGTCCATGTGTGTACCTCTCGCATTCGCGCCTGGCTGAAGTAAAAATCGGATCTGGTGTTGGCATGATATTCAGAATTGTCCTCTCTTTGCTTCTTTATTTCTCTCTTCATAAAAAAAAAACACAAAACATGAGCCACAGGTGACGTACCGTTGTTTGAACGAGACTCACAGTCAAAACAAGCAAATACTAAACAAGAATGACTGAAAATTTGTTACGAATATTGCTTCAAATTGGGATTCATCACTCATTCTTTCCCATCCAGGCCGTAATCCAGAACCCCTTCAGTAACGGAGGAAGTCCCGTCGGGGAGGCGGTGGGAGGAGAGACGCGTTTCGCCTACTTCCCCGCTGCCGCTGTCAGTGACGGGACAGCCACGGCCGTGTCGGTGCAAACCACCTCGGAACCCACAATCACACAGGGGGCAGGTGAGTTTGCATTGTTACACTTAACATGGCCTTCCCACTTTGACTCGAGGAAAATGGACATGGGCGAAGGCAGACAATCATTTGCCGAGTGCTGTCATTTCGAAAATCAACACAAATGAACCTTTTTTTTTTTTTTTGTATCTAGGTCAGTTCTACGTAATGATGACCCCTCCTGATGTGCTGCAGTCGGCAACACAACGGACCATCGCACCGCGCACGCACACTTACCCAGCGTGAGTACACAATGCCTCCTTACACTTTTTTTTTTTTTTTTTAATCGCCCAACTCCCACATCTACGCACGGCCGCTTTAAGTCCTACATTTAAAAATTATTTCCATCAAACTCCCCCGAAGTTTTTTTTTTTGGGGGGGTTCTTTTTCTTTCTCTTTTTTTTTTTTTTAAAGAGGGGGCTCTTATGAAAAAGAAAATTCCCAAAATGGTTTGTTGAAAATCACGCTGAAAAACGGTAACAGGAGAGCAATATCCATCCTTCTGATCAAACATCTGAAAACCGCACTGTGTCCTACTTACCTGCCATCCCCAGAGACGTTGGTGAAAGCGAGATGTTGCAGCATGGCAGCACAAACTGGTGAGGAGAACTTTCACATTCGAACCAATGCTGCAACCCCCACCCCACCCTCCAACCCACTGTCACTCCCGTCGTTTACACATCAACACAAAATGTGCTGTGAGGTGTGATGTGTTTCTTTGTCCCTGAAGCGCATAGTGTCGACTTCATTTTCGGTTAACACCCTGCAGTTTTATTTCAAATCCTGCTTTGTCAGTCATCCTTTTTAAATGGGTCTTTCCCCCCCAATTTTTTTCCCCTTGGCATGAATGCAAATAGCATATTTTCAAAATCGGCTGATAGATTGAACTATCTCCTTGAAATGTGGCCTGTGATATTGAGGGCGACTAAAATGTAAAAATCTTGATGGACCGAAGGGGGCGAGGGGAAAAAAAAAGAAGAAACTTTCAACTACAACAAGCATCACTGATGATAGAAAAAGTGTCTTGTTAACTTGGATACAAATTACTCATCTGATGAGCAGTAGTTCATTTTTCTTGGGATAAAATTAGAGCCACAACAAAACTGTGTGTGTCACTTCCAGGAAGGTGGATGGTCCACGAGCGCCGAGGGATGAAAGAAGAAGAGCACAACACAATGAGGGTATATAGCGCTATTTCATTAAGACGATAATTCTGATGTTCGAGCATTTCGGGAAATAATTGCTTTGAACACCATTTTATCTTTCAGTGGAGAGAAGAAGAAGAGACAAGATTAACAACTGGATTGTCACACTTTCAAAAATCATCCCTGACTGCAATATAGACAATAGGACTGGTGCTGTAAGTTTTGTGCAAAAACTCTAACTAACCCTAGCGTTAGTTTTCAACAGCGCACTGCACATGGTTTACCATTTTAGTTTCTAGCTGATTGATCAGATGTTTTTATGATTATGACTAATCTATCCCCCCAGAGTAAAGGAGGCATCCTATCCAAAGCTTGCGATTATATCCGAGAACTGCGTCAGAATAACCAGCGGTTGCAGGAGAGCTACAAAGAAGTGGAGCGAATTGAGCTGGACAATGAAATGCTTCGACAACAGGTATTGTTATTTCCTTGCACGCCGGCAAAGTCACGCATTTCATTGATGCAAGTGTCATGATGCTGTGTAGTTTTTGTGCTGCTGCTACTACTTACAATTAAACAAACGGGCAACAAAATATACACACGTAAGCAAAATTGCTGGTACCCCTTTGTCTGGTTTTAGAAGCTTGACAGTTCACATGCTTGTCTGTGATTTTCTTTCTAATCTCCTGAAGCAACGCGCTACTTGGCTGTCATGATGCTGTGTAGTTTTTGTGCTGCTGCTACTACTTACAAACAATTAAACAAACGGCCAACAGAATACACACATGTAAGCAAGATTGCTGGTACCCCTTTGTCTGGTTTTAGAAGCTTGACCGTTCACATGCTTGTCTGTAATTTTCTTTCTAATCTCCTGAGGTAACGCGCTACTTGGTTTCCTCCGGTTCATGTTTAGTGTGGTACACGCCGTATCACTGAACAGCAGAGTGACTTTTTCACTTTTTAAATAGGCTGACTGGCATATTACAATTTTGAAACACCCGTTATGTTAATTATAGGACACACCTTAAGTGAACATGTCCCTCATTTCTGTGATGACTGTGGGATTAAAGAGGAGTATCAATAATCTTGTCCATGTGTGTACCTCTCGCATTCGCGCCTGGCTGAAGTAAAAATCGGATCTGGTGTTGGCATGATATTCAGAATTGTCCTCTCTTTGCTTCTTTATTTCTCTCTTCATGTTTCCAGCTCGAGGAACTCAAGAGCGACAACGCGTTGCTTCGAGCACAGCTACAACAGCACGGCATAGAACTCAATGGAGAGTCAACACCCCAGTGATGAGGGGACTGGACATCTACAGAGTCGCAAACAAACGCGGTTGTGTATTCCCACTCAACCTGAACAATACCAGGAAAGGAATAACCACGGGTGACTACTTCCATCTGGATCCCATTGAACATAAAGTGGGCCAGTGGCCGATTGAAGGACCACTGATAGACATCTCCCTCCATATGCTGCTGGTCAATGGCTGACATTTACTGAGTAGCCCAATGAACCCCTCACCTCTGCTTCAAGGAGAACGACCTCGGCGCACCACCACACTTGCACAAAGCTTTATTTGACTGTAATTTATAATCCTGCCAGTCTTCTCAACTTCTCAGCCTTCTTGGTGTTAATTCTGTTTCTGAAGCTATCAAATGAAATAGGAAGTACCACTTACTTTTTTTTGTCCTTTTAATTTATAAACCTTGTCCAAAGTCATCAGCACATTTAATTATTCTTTTCAGCCAGTTAATCAGTCATACAATTGTGATGGTGTTGGTTTTATTTTAGCGCAAGACCTAAACAAGGAGTAAACCTAGCTCAGGTAATTGGGGTAGTGCACTGGCATCTGGTTCCCAGATTTTACATATAGATTTTATTTTTGGATTTTTTTTTTTTTTTGGTCTGCAAGTGCAATGGACAGATAGTTAAGACACTTGCATTGTGTGAATCGGTTTTATTGGGCATCACATGTCGTAGGTTAGTGTAGTTTTCTTTCTGTGTCATTGAGGTTAATGAATGTGGGGGTTTGTTTGGAGACCCGCCTGTTTGGCCTCACGGGCATTTTTGTCTGTGTTGCTCCCCCACTAATCAAATACGCAGCAATGCTTGGGACCTTTGTGGCAAATCGAAGGCAATAAACTATGAGCATGAATGAACTGATAATATCTGAGGTGTGACGTGAGTGATCATGGTCATTTTTTCCCCTCAATAGCATGGAACAGTAACTACGAGCATGGCAAGATGTGATGCTACAATAAAAAGAGCAGATTGCATTTAAGAATGTCGTGTATCGCAAACCAACCCGAACAATCAAAAGTTTTAATGCTACAATTTAATATGTTGTATTTGTTTGAATTTTTTTTTGTTTGACATGACATCAAATGCCCCAAACCGAATTCTGTGACGTCCTGTTTTCAGAGGGCACGCGTCACTTTTGTTTCCGTCTGGTATTGTGTTGCCTAGTGATCAACCTAGCCGTCGCTATGGAAACTTGCAGCAACAACCAGCACGCGCTAACTCGCTGGCCATGATGGAACGAAGGTGAGTAATTTTAAAAACGAAAGAAGAAAATTCAACCCGTTTAAATGACAAGAGACGTTCGGGAAAAACGTCAGATAAACGCTCCAATTTAACAAATAGTGTGTTGCGTGTTTTTTGCAAACGGACAATGTTAAGCATGAGCAAAATCTACGGCTGCACAGTCAACGCAAGTTGTGTTACGAACTCGACTAAAGAAAATATTACTCTTTATTTGGAACTTTATGTAGGGCCTTTGAATAATGCGATGTTAGTTTGCGATTAAGATCCGCAGATTCGTCGTGCGGCGAACGGTGAAGATAAAAGATTTACGACACCGATTCTGCGAGTTAATTTAGATTCCATTGTTACAGCAAATTGCTGCTCTAGGGAGACTTGGCGTCATCAACCTGTAGCATGCAGGTGAAATCACGTTACTTTTTTTTTGTTTGTTTGTTTTTGCACACTGTGACGTACGATGAAGTCACCTTTGTGGAAAGTGCAGCAGCTCGGGAAAGGCTGAAATTTAACTGCGCTAGAAAGTCAATAAAGTGTTCCGTTGGAAGATTTGGGCACGTAAAGGTATTCTAACTAAATGTCACAGAACTGCACGAAAATAATGATCTAGTCTCATTTTACTCACCGATTTGCTTCGTGTGAAATCTTTGCTGGTTTAGTTGAACACAAACCTATTCCGTGACATGAACGGCAACAGGTGGATGCACCTGCAAACCGTCCTAATATGATTTTACTACGAAGGATTGCGAGTGAAAAAAAAAAAACAAAGCCTTCATGTAATAACAGCCGGATGGTGAAAATATATTAAATATTCAGCACCAGTTCCTTTAGTCATGGTATGTGAAGTCAGGCGTAATGTTACCTAAGCATCTCTGGTGAGTGAACGTCACCACGAACTAAAAGATTTTTAAAACATCTTCTTTTTACATCTTGGCAACACGATGTCCAAATGGTTAGCGCTTCTCCCGAATGTCTGAGGTTCGAATTTCAACTCCAATTTTCCTGTGTGTGTGTGTGTGTGTGTGTGTGTGTGTGTGTGTGTGTGTGTGTGTGTGTGTGTGTGTGTGTGTGTGTGTGTGTGTGTGTTTATTGCCTGGGACCTCCCCTGCTGGCATATCCCAGATGACTAACTCTTTGCATATCATTGACTCAGTACAATGACCAAACATCCGGAGAAGCCCATCGTACACTACGGTGTTCCAGAGTGGTGCAACAACAACGAGCAGCTGTCTGCCACCGCAGAGCTCGAGCGATATCTTTCCAATGTAATCCGCCAAGAGAGCAGGACACTCCGCAATGACACCAACTGTAAGGTGGGTCCTCGTTGCCGTCAAATAAACACGCTGTGCACCGAGTGTGTTGGTTTTCACTTCTTGTCCTATACTGTTACCCCACAGACAAACTGGGATGAAAGCGATACCTCCCGTATGTTGAGGGATCGGGTGTGGGAGGTTTCAAGATGTAAGGATCTGCTCGTATCCTGCGCAAAGAAAGTTGATGATGAGATTGAAGCACTGACATTGGTAATTGCCAGAAGATGAACCAATGTGATTTGTGACATCATGGCAGCATCAACTTCTATAGAGGCCCCAGTGAGGTTTGAACTCACGACTCCTGGTTTACAAGACCAGTGCTCTAACCACTGAGCTATGGAGCCCACTGTTAAAAGTGACAGTAGACACACTGGAAATGTTGTATTTAACAGTCAAATTTGCGGGTTAATTTCACATTTTATGGGTAGGCTGCCACTCCTCAGGCCCAACTACAGTAGGTGTATTCACGCCATTGAAAAGTCACTTTTCCATATTCCCTCTTTGAATGCAACACGGCGATGACCTCAGCTTGATTGTGTGTTGTGAAAGTCGAAAACCCGGACCGAGGAGACCTTGGCTGCCACGGCAGTTCCCCACGAGGTCAGCATGGAGAGCCTGACCCTGAGGGAGGGACGGCAAGGATTTGAGCTGATCAACGACCCCGTGGAAAAGGAGTTAAAAAAAGAGGTGCATGTCATCGAAAGAGCGCAGCAAACCCTGCAGCAACTCATCGACCAGGCGTTTGAACAGCTCTGGTACGATGAGCGTCCCCGACTTTGGGAAGTTTTGGGCAACGTACGCGCCACTGATGCAACATCGTGATTTTCCCTTTCCAGTATCTTGCAGAAAATTCGACAGCAGCTGACCGCTGACCTCCAGAACAAGGTGGAAACTCTGGATATTGATAATACATGTCTGGAGCTTACAATAACGTCATCCCAGATTTCCCTGAAACCGGATCCTACTCGAATACCTGCAGGGTAATCATCTTTGTAAACATTGATCTATCTTTTTTTTTTTTTTGCACTCGTAAAAAAATAGTCCCCTATCATTAACTGTAGTTCGTGTACGCCGCACGAGTGGATCCAGTTCACCCAGTTGAATTTGGCTCGGGCCCGTGAAGCAATGGAGATGTCCGAGCAGATGAGGGAGGACATGAGTCTCACCCGAGTCAGCGTACGTGTGATGAAACCACAGCCGTCTGCTCACCGCGTGCAACATTAGCGCCGAGGGATGAAAGAAGAAGAGCACAACACAATGAGGGTATATAGCGCTATTTCATTAAGACGATAATTCTGATGTTCGAGCATTTCGGGAAATAATTGCTTTGAACACCATTTTATCTTTCAGTGGAGAGAAGAAGAAGAGACAAGATTAACAACTGGATTGTCACGCTTTCAAAAATCATCCCTGACTGCAATATAGACAATAGGACTGGTGCTGTAAGTTTTGTGCAAAAACTCTAACTAACCCTAGCGTTAGTTTTCAACAGCGCACTGCACATGGTTTACCATTTTATTCAAGTTGGACGCGGATTTGAAGGCAAAGACGGCCCCGCTGAAGCTGGCCCACACCAGGCTGGAGAACAGAACCTGCCGGCCTGGCATGGACCTCTGCAGAGATGAGGTGGACGTCGAGCGCATCTCAATAAACAAAAGTTTGTTTGTCTGACGCACGTCTTTTCCTTCCTGTTTTCCAGGCGCAGCGTTGCCTTGTTGACGAAGTCAATCAGCTGCAGGCCACAATTGCCATTCTGAAGGAGAAGCTGTCTGAAGCTCAGTGAGTTCTATTTGGATTTGGATGACACGGCGCTCATGCTGCCTTGCGCTTAGCAATCGCGATCCTAACGCGGCAACACAAAGAGGCCGAAACGTGATTTTATGGACGACATTTTCGGATTCACTTTGATCATGAATTTCGGGTCCGTGCTTCTGTTTGTGCTCAGGCACTCGTTGCAGAGACTGAAGCTTCATCACAACCAAATGAAGCAAGATCATGCCAGGAAACGTGGCGCTTTGGCCCTGGAGGAACGTTGCATCAACATCCGCAACCGCCTCATCCCCATATTATACAGCGATGGCACCCCTGTGCCGCTGCTCCTACTTACGAGCTCGAGTGGGAGGAGCACCAGGCATCTTGAAGCCTGACCAGGCTTTCTTCATTTTCACATCAAGTCTATTCTGAATAGAAATATCTATTTTTTACAGTTATTATGGAACTGACACCATGTAAAACTTTAATGACATCACTTCTGTAGAGCGGCCCACATCTTATCTAGGCCTGCTATCAAGACTGCCCCCCCCTCCCCCATTTGAGTGTGTCCATACAAAGCTCACGTTTGTGTTAAGGTCATTCATTTCATATGCTGCTCCATTTTATGGCTTTGTTTGGGCCGTGTCATAATGTTTGACCATCTGACGCTGTTTACGGCGTGGAGAGAATAATGTGAATCCTGACTCCCACGTATATACGCAGAAGGATAAGCATGGATCGTTGGCAGAGCTTTCCATTTGGCTCACCCACACATCACTACTAATCAATAAAGAACCTATGAATACAGACTTGTGATGCAGACATTCCAACATATCTATCACACCACAACAAATTTGACCAAATAAATCAATTCGGAAAAAAAAAAAAAAAGACGAGGAGAAACATGTTTTGTTGTGACTCCCAGTTTATGCCTTTCGCCTTTTGTGTCAGTGCTGCAGCCTCAAAAGTGAGAGGATCAAAAATAGTGGGGGACCCGAACCACTTACCTGTTGAATGCCAACATGAAATCCTTTCATTCCATTGCAACGTATCATCGAGGTGGATGGGAAGTCTGTTTTGGGGTTTCCCACTGTGGAGAAGAAAAAAAATTGCTAGTAAGACGCCAAGAAGGATAACAAGGTCATTTGTGAAAATAAGCATTTGAATAATATTTGTATCTGTATTAGGAATAGTCCATTGCATGAGTAGCAAGGAAGGAGCTTGTTTCGTTAATTATTTCAATTTCTTTTGAGAAGTTGAATTCAGACGAAAACAACTTTAATGGCTTTGTCGAAAACTATACTCATCTGTTTTTATGAGATGTTTAGAGGGGGGCCTTTTGGAAAGTACAAGAAATAATGAACACCCAGAAGGATTTTCTTGGAAAAAAAAAAACACTTGTTATCTGCCAGTGTGGTCCGATAAAATGCATCCACAACAAATCAGCACATTTTCTGCTCCATTTATTTCAGTGCAAGCTTTTTGCTTGGCACGCCCACACCTCTGTCACACAAACACACCCATTTACTCTTGACCGTAAAAGCATGAGATGCTCCTTCAGGTTACAAACAACTTTGTATCTCAATGCCTGGCCTGGCTTCAGTATAAGTCATACAAGTACACACATAAAGGAAGTGTAAATTAAAAACAAACATTTTCTACATTTTGACACAGGTTGTTAACAACCATGCCAAATTTGAAAAAAAAAAATAGTCAAGGTTTGAAAAATAAAGCCTTTGTCTCCACTCTCAAATGTGTTGGGCGTGTCTACTGAATGCGTGTGTACCCCATTAGGTCATCGTGGGGCTTTTCATGCCACTTTCAGGCGCTAGCTGCCAGCTAGCTTGCGACCTAACAGGGCGGTGGCTTGGTAATAACAACTAGTTTGCAATTGCGGCGCACCAGTCAAGCGAACCAAGACAATCAAGTTTTTATATAGAGTGAAAGTGAGACTTTTCCACGGTCTTTGTGAATTTCGGCTTGTACAAACAACGTATTTGTACTTCACTACTTGCCACCGCTGCTCGTTTATGACTACGCCGCGTGGCCCTCCAGATCATTAAAACCGCCGCCGCCTTCTAGAGATGACCGTACGCAACCCTCAAATTATTCTGAATCATTTCACTTCAAGGTCCAGATGTTTTTCCCTCCACTGAGAGAGGGCAATTATCGCAGCCTGATGCCTGCTAAATGTCCCATACTTCTGCATGAGTGCGCTCATTTTCTGATCGGTATCTCACGCCCATGATGTGGCGTACGACAACATGCCTCACCGCCTTCAGCACCGGTACCTCAGCGAGGACGGTCGCTCGGTGAACGACAGCCTCCCTTTCCCAAATGGGGGCTCGTTTTTTTGGGGGGGGTTTTTAGACGACGAATGCAACTCCCATATAGCTAACAGATGGCATGTTTTTGCGGGATTTCCTGCTTCGTCTCAGCGGTGTCGTCTGTGTGTGTGTGTGTGTGTGTGTGTGTGTGTGTGTGTTTATTGCCTGGGACCTCCCCTGCTGGCATATCCCAGATGACTAACTCTTTGCATATCATTGACTCAGTACAATGACCAAACATCCGGAGAAGCCCATCGTACACTACGGTGTTCCAGAGTGGTGCAACAACAACGAGCAGCTGTCTGCCACCGCAGAGCTCGAGCGATATCTTTCCAATGTAATCCGCCAAGAGAGCAGGACACTCCGCAATGACACCAACTGTAAGGTGGGTCCTCGTTGCCGTCAAATAAACACGCTGTGCACCGAGTGTGTTGGTTTTCACTTCTTGTCCTATACTGTTACCCCACAGACAAACTGGGATGAAAGCGATACCTCCCGTATGTTGAGGGATCGGGTGTGGGAGGTTTCAAGATGTAAGGATCTGCTCGTATCCTGCGCAAAGAAAGTTGATGATGAGATTGAAGCACTGACATTGGTAATTGCCAGAAGATGAACCAATGTGATTTGTGACATCATGGCAGCATCAACTTCTATAGAGGCCCCAGTGAGGTTTGAACTCACGACTCCTGGTTTACAAGACCAGTGCTCTAACCACTGAGCTATGGAGCCCACTGTTAAAAGTGACAGTAGACACACTGGAAATGTTGTATTTAACAGTCAAATTTGCGGGTTAATTTCACATTTTATGGGTAGGCTGCCACTCCTCAGGCCCAACTACAGTAGGTGTATTCACGCCATTGAAAAGTCACTTTTCCATATTCCCTCTTTGAATGCAACACGGCGATGACCTCAGCTTGATTGTGTGTTGTGAAAGTCGAAAACCCGGACCGAGGAGACCTTGGCTGCCACGGCAGTTCCCCACGAGGTCAGCATGGAGAGCCTGACCCTGAGGGAGGGACGGCAAGGATTTGAGCTGATCAACGACCCCGTGGAAAAGGAGTTAAAAAAAGAGGTGCATGTCAGAAAAAGAGCGCAGCAAACCCTGCAGCAACTCATCGACCAGGCGTTTGAACAGCTCTGGTACGGAGCGTCCCCCCGACTTTGGGAAGTTTTGGGCAACGTACGCGCCACTGATGCAACATCGTGATTTTCCCTTTCCAGTATCTTGCAGAAAATTCGACAGCAGCTGACCGCTGACCTCCAGAACAAGGTGGAAACTCTGGATATTGATAATACATGTCTGGAGCTTACAATAACGTCATCCCAGATTTCCCTGAAACCGGATCCTACTCGAATACCTGCAGGGTAATCATCTTTGTAAACATTGATCTATCTTTTTTTTTTTTTTTGCACTCGTAAAAAAATAGTCCCCTATCATTAACTGTAGTTCGTGTACGCCGCACGAGTGGATCCAGTTCACCCAGTTGAATTTGGCTCGGGCCCGTGAAGCAATGGAGATGTCCGAGCAGATGAGGGAGGACATGAGTCTCACCCGAGTCAGCGTACGTGTGATGAAACCACAGCCGTCTGCTCACCGCGTGCAACATTTGAGTCTAACATTCACTTTTTTCCTTTTTTTTTTTTTGTCACCCTCAATTCCTTAAGCTGCAAAACGATTTGAAGAACCAGCAGAGAGCCACAGAGTTTGCGCTGCGTAAGCGCAATCACGAAGAGCAACAGGCTTGCCGTGAGCTCGAGTGGCAACTGAAAAACGTGAGCCGACGACGATCGATACGCGACGCCGACGCCGCAGTCCTGAGAGATGGTTTTCGAAAAATGTTGCTTTTTTTTTTTTGTCACCCTCAATTCCTTAAGCTGCAAAACGATTTGAAGAACCAGCAGAGAGCCACAGAGTTTGCGCTGCGTAAGCGCAATCACGAAGAGCAACAGGCTTGCCGTGAGCTCGAGTGGCAACTGAAAAACGTGAGCCGACGACGATCGATACGCGACGCCGACGCCGCAGTCCTGAGAGATGGTTTTCGAAAAATGTTGCATGCGTTGTCTTCGTGCAGACTGAAGGAGAGATTACAGACATGGAGAATGACATATTCAAGTTGGACGCGGATTTGAAGGCAAAGACGGCCCCGCTGAAGCTGGCCCACACCAGGCTGGAGAACAGAACCTGCCGGCCTGGCATGGACCTCTGCAGAGATGAGGTGGACGTCGAGCGCATCTCAATAAACAAAAGTTTGTTTGTCTGACGCACGTCTTTTCCTTCCTGTTTTCCAGGCGCAGCGTTGCCTTGTTGACGAAGTCAATCAGCTGCAGGCCACAATTGCCATTCTGAAGGAGAAGCTGTCTGAAGCTCAGTGAGTTCTATTTGGATTTGGATGACACGGCGCTCATGCTGCCTTGCGCTTAGCAATCGCGATCCTAACGCGGCAACACAAAGAGGCCGAAACGTGATTTTATGGACGACATTTTCGGATTCACTTTGATCATGAATTTCGGGTCCGTGCTTCTGTTTGTGCTCAGGCACTCGTTGCAGAGACTGAAGCTTCATCACAACCAAATGAAGCAAGATCATGCCAGGAAACGTGGCGCTTTGGCCCTGGAGGAACGTTGCATCAACATCCGCAACCGCCTCATCCCCATATTATACAGCGATGGCACCCCTGTGCCGCTGCTCCTACTTACGAGCTCGAGTGGGAGGAGCACCAGGCATCTTGAAGCCTGACCAGGCTTTCTTCATTTTCACATCAAGTCTATTCTGAATAGAAATATCTATTTTTTACAGTTATTATGGAACTGACACCATGTAAAACTTTAATGACATCACTTCTGTAGAGCGGCCCACATCTTATCTAGGCCTGCTATCAAGACTGCCCCCCCCTCCCCCATTTGAGTGTGTCCATACAAAGCTCACGTTTGTGTTAAGGTCATTCATTTCATATGCTGCTCCATTTTATGGCTTTGTTTGGGCCGTGTCATAATGTTTGACCATCTGACGCTGTTTACGGCGTGGAGAGAATAATGTGAATCCTGACTCCCACGTATATACGCAGAAGGATAAGCATGGATCGTTGGCAGAGCTTTCCATTTGGCTCACCCACACATCACTACTAATCAATAAAGAACCTATGAATACAGACTTGTGATGCAGACATTCCAACATATCTATCACACCACAACAAATTTGACCAAATAAATCAATTCGGAAAAAAAAAAAAAAAGACGAGGAGAAACATGTTTTGTTGTGACTCCCAGTTTATGCCTTTCGCCTTTTGTGTCAGTGCTGCAGCCTCAAAAGTGAGAGGATCAAAAATAGTGGGGGACCCGAACCACTTACCTGTTGAATGCCAACATGAAATCCTTTCATTCCATTGCAACGTATCATCGAGGTGGATGGGAAGTCTGTTTTGGGGTTTCCCACTGTGGAGAAGAAAAAAAATTGCTAGTAAGACGCCAAGAAGGATAACAAGGTCATTTGTGAAAATAAGCATTTGAATAATATTTGTATCTGTATTAGGAATAGTCCATTGCATGAGTAGCAAGGAAGGAGCTTGTTTCGTTAATTATTTCAATTTCTTTTGAGAAGTTGAATTCAGACGAAAACAACTTTAATGGCTTTGTCGAAAACTATACTCATCTGTTTTTATGAGATGTTTAGAGGGGGGCCTTTTGGAAAGTACAAGAAATAATGAACACCCAGAAGGATTTTCTTGGAAAAAAAAAAACACTTGTTATCTGCCAGTGTGGTCCGATAAAATGCATCCACAACAAATCAGCACATTTTCTGCTCCATTTATTTCAGTGCAAGCTTTTTGCTTGGCACGCCCACACCTCTGTCACACAAACACACCCATTTACTCTTGACCGTAAAAGCATGAGATGCTCCTTCAGGTTACAAACAACTTTGTATCTCAATGCCTGGCCTGGCTTCAGTATAAGTCATACAAGTACACACATAAAGGAAGTGTAAATTAAAAACAAACATTTTCTACATTTTGACACAGGTTGTTAACAACCATGCCAAATTTGAAAAAAAAAAATAGTCAAGGTTTGAAAAATAAAGCCTTTGTCTCCACTCTCAAATGTGTTGGGCGTGTCTACTGAATGCGTGTGTACCCCATTAGGTCATCGTGGGGCTTTTCATGCCACTTTCAGGCGCTAGCTGCCAGCTAGCTTGCGACCTAACAGGGCGGTGGCTTGGTAATAACAACTAGTTTGCAATTGCGGCGCACCAGTCAAGCGAACCAAGACAATCAAGTTTTTATATAGAGTGAAAGTGAGACTTTTCCACGGTCTTTGTGAATTTCGGCTTGTACAAACAACGTATTTGTACTTCACTACTTGCCACCGCTGCTCGTTTATGACTACGCCGCGTGGCCCTCCAGATCATTAAAACCGCCGCCGCCTTCTAGAGATGACCGTACGCAACCCTCAAATTATTCTGAATCATTTCACTTCAAGGTCCAGATGTTTTTCCCTCCACTGAGAGAGGGCAATTATCGCAGCCTGATGCCTGCTAAATGTCCCATACTTCTGCATGAGTGCGCTCATTTTCTGATCGGTATCTCACGCCCATGATGTGGCGTACGACAACATGCCTCACCGCCTTCAGCACCGGTACCTCAGCGAGGACGGTCGCTCGGTGAACGACAGCCTCCCTTTCCCAAATGGGGGCTCGTTTTTTTGGGGGGTTTTTTTAGACGACGAATGTAACTCCCATATAGCTAACAGATGGCATGTTTTTGCGGGATTTCCTGCTTCGTCTCAGCGGTGTCGTCCCAACCGTCGCTACGATGCACGTGGCCGTCAAGGACTGCTTTGCTCTCTTTGTCTACTCCTTCACGTTCATGCTGGGCCTTCCGGCCAACTTGCTTGTTCTGTCCGTGTACGTCCGCAAAGCCCGCAAGCGTGGCGCCACGCCCAACGTGGTCTACGCCCTCAATCTCTGCCTCGCCAACCTGGTTCTGGTGGCCTGGTTGCCCGTCAAGGCTTTGGAGACCTTGCTTCAAGATTGGCGGTTCCCGGCTCCCGTGTGCCCGGTTTATAGCTTCTTCCTTTTCTCGTCGCTCTACGGAAGCTGCCTATTCATCACGGCCGTGACGATGGGACGCTACCTCAGTATCGCCTTCCCTCTCGTCTACAAGCGCTACCGCCGGGCTCGTATCTCGTGCTTCATCAGCGCGGCCTTGTGGGCTTTGGTGCTGCTTCACCTCGGCGTCGGCCTCGTGGCCGAAGGCGGCGCCAACTTCGTCTCTGTCAAGGACGAGGCTTTGGCGTGCTACGACCATTTCGACGCCTCCCAACTGGCCGTGCTGCTGCCCCTCCGTCTTGAGATGGCCGTGGTTCTCTTCCTCCTGCCTCTGACGGCGTCGTCCTTCTGCACGCTGCGGTGCGTCACCCTGGTTTGGCGCTCCAACTTACGGCCCGCGGGGAAAAGGCGAGTCCTCGCCGTGGCGCTGTCCACGCTGGCTGTCTTCGTGGTGTGCTACGCTCCTTACAACGCGTCGCACGTGGTGGGGTTTGTGTCGGGGGAAAACGTTGAATGGAGGACGTACGCCATGCTGACAAGCTCCTGTAATGTTTTCCTGGAGCCCGTCGTCATGCTGATGCTGTTGCCGGCCGCATCGAGGGGGGTGGTGGGAAGAATTTGCGCCGGGCGAAGCAGATTCAGTCGTTCCGAGGGATTTCGACAACACTGCACCACTCCAAATACTGTGGCTAATGTCAGGTCGCCAGCTACAATAACCGAGGGGAGCCAAGCAGGGGCGGACGTGGGGTGACTCTCTCTCTATTGGTTATATTTTATTAGTAAGACACAAAAAATGTGAGAAACGGCATCTAAGCGCCAACGGACATTTGAACACAAACTGCACTAACGCATGTCAACAGACAATTGAGCAATACTCACAGGTATATTCTTTATCATCTGCAGAAAACAATTCTATTGCTCCGGCCTGTTGAGTGATTTGCAGTTGTGAAACTCTTCTTTGTGTGCGCATGATTGTGTTTCACCGCCCTCTTCTAGCCAAGTGACACACTTGATTTGTTTGATTATGTTCTTGCCGTATGTTTTTATAAAGTACAATAAACACTATAGAATGTTATTTTCCTGATTAAAATCATGACAGAAAAGCAAAATTGGTTATGCCTACAATTTGTAAATTGTTTCAATGAAACGTGACATCTATGACCACTTGGTGATGACGTGGTCGTCCCCTGGTGGCCACTAAAAGCAAAGCAAAAGCACCAACATCCATCCATCCATCCAACCAATTTTAATAATATATATAATATTTATATAAATACAAAATAAAATAATAATAAAAAATATCATATAAAAATACATAAAATTTTATAATCCACTCACCCATTTTTAATATGCTTATATTTATATTTTATAATGAATATTTATTTATATACTTTTTGTTCTTTTATGTATATATATATATACACACACACACACACACACACACACACACACACACACACACACACACACTTTTGTTCTTCTACTTCCCCCTTTCATAATTCTGCTGCTGTAAATTGGGAATTTCTCCATTGTGAGACAAATAAAGGTTTTCTCATCTTAATGACACATCTTCCTTCCCGCGCTCTCTCTTCCCGAGACCTTTGACACTTGGGAGTGATTACGACAAATTTCTATGTAACAATGCGAGCTTACGAGAGGGAGTTGCGGGGTGATGATGTTTGGAGAGCGCGGGCGACAAATATTGTGTCCGAAAGCTTATTAAATTTCCGCCAGTGGAGGTGCGATAGGAGATATGGAGTGCGATATACTTCCGATGATGTGTGAAAGCGACAAAGCCAGTTGCCAGCGTGTTGGAACATCAGTCACACAGTGATGGAGAGACTGAAGCGTCATGTTTGACAGTGGTCAGGTAGGCATACTTCTACTTGTTATATCTCCTGTCTCGTTTGTAGTACATGTTATTATTTAAAATCTCTTTTGTCGTCCTTGCATTTTTATAATTATTATGATCGTCACTCTTATTAGTCACCAAAGCAAGCGTCGCCAGTAATCCTGTCTGGAAAAAGTCTACCTTTAATATAACAATTGTCAATTCACATTAATACGTTGAGCTAAATATTATGATTGAGATAAAACAAGGGGGGTTCATATTTTTCAACAGATAAAAATAATGTCGCAGGTCTAATGTCATTTTTGGATGATGGTTTTATTGCATTTTGGAAAACAGCTATTCATATATACGTCAATTATACAACATCGACGACATTTTTCTCAGCATAGTTCTATTCTATTTTATTCTATTAGGTGCAATGGTTGCCTTGAGAGACGAGTGACTGGAGTTTTTCAAGATACAAGCAATTGTTCGGCCGATTTTTTTTTTTTGAACAAAAGTTTGGGAAAAAAATAAAATTTAATATTTGCGCGCTGCCTGGTGGCAGCAAACTCTCCTCACATTACAATACGCAGCATTTCAGCGAAGAGTGGAAAATTCTTCAAAACAGAGGCTATATTGGCACTCTCAGAGGCTTTATTGTCACTCACGGTTCAATAATTTGGTACTCGTTTGCACATATTCTTTATCCTCTGCAAAGTACAACGAATGGTGCCATAATGATGAGCTCCGGGGAGCTGAGAAAAAGTATATTTGATCATTTGTGATTCGATGGAGTGAGGAGCGGAAATTAATCGCAACTTTAGGTATTCATATCAATAATGACCACGTTGTTGTGCTCTCCAGTGTGTGTCAGAGAGTGGCATCATCCCCCTTCTGCTATTTGTCTACATCTTCACCTTCCTGATGGGGGTCCCCGCCAACATCCTGGCATTCTGCACTTTCTGCCGCAAGGTGCGCACCCGGGCAGCGCCCATCGACGTCCTCCTCCTCAACCTCACCATCTCCGACCTCATTTTCTTGGCTTTCCTGCCCTTCAAAATGAAGGAGGCCTCGGACAACATGGCCTGGGTGTTGCCCTTCCCGCTTTGTCCGCTTACCGGCTTCGTCTTCTACGTCACCATCTACAACAGCACCCTGCTGCTCACCGCCGTGGGTGTGGAGCGCTACCTGGGCGTGGCCTACCCGCTCAGGTACGCCCTGTGCCGCAGACCTCGCTACGCCGTGGTGGCCTGTGTGCTCTTCTGGGTGGTGACCTCCCTGAATCTCAGCATTGTTTACATCATGCCTTACGCTCAGTGGGAAAACGACACGGCCAAGCCTCCGTCTACCTGCTACTTAAAATTCAACGACGCTGAGCTCGAAATCCTGGTGCGGGTCCGCCTGGAGCTCTTCCTTGTCCTCTTCTGCGTCCCCTTTGTCATCTGCTGCTTCTGCTACGTCAACTTCATCCTCATCCTGTCGCGTCTGCCCAACATTAGCAGGCGGCGGAGGCTGCGGGCCATCGGACTGGCCCTCGGCACCCTGGTAGTGTTTGCTGTTTGTTTCGGGCCTTACAATGCCTCCCACGTGGTGGGCTACGCGCGGCAGGAGAGCGAGGAGTGGAGGAACGTGGCGTTGCTTTCGAGCACACTCAACGCCTGCCTGGATCCTTTCATCTTCTACTTTTCTTCAGCCGCTGTTCGGAGCATGCTAAAACACTGCTTTAAGAATGTCGCGGCGAAGCTGCACATCCTGCGGTGTGGGTGACTTCCTGCTCAAACCGCAGCGGACTATTGCATCAGCTGAGGATGTTCTTCCGATGTCCTTGCGTTATGTAGACCACTCACCAAGTTTGTTATAGTTCACGCAAACTAATCTGAAAACATTTTCATGAATGAAATAAAAATGAATCGGAGAGTGAGTTAAAAAAAATAAGATAAATGAAACTACAGTTCACGTTTTGAAAACGAATGAAAATGAATAATTACAGGGAAAATGTACTTCATTTTTGCCTTAGTCAATTAATTTCATACATAAGCTTTTTTTTTTTTTTTAAACATGTCTATTTTGGTATTACTGTTGTTTGGTATTACTTTATTTCATAATATTTATTGTTTTATGGTTGATGTATTTATATTACCCAGCAAGGAGGGTTACACTGCTGCTTGCTTGAGAGCTTAATCAAGCAGTGTTTTGTCAGGCTCAAAGCAATTAAAAACAAGAGGGTTGTTTGAAACAGGAAGCAGATACTGTCATGTTTAGCATCGCTAATCTAAATTCAATTCCTAAGTACAGGCCGCGTGGTGCGGTGTGCACATACAAATATTACTCATCAGCGTCATGAAGTTATAAAGTGATGTGAAAGAACATACACGATTGATAACTGCCATTTCCTGGCTTTAATGAGGAAACGTCATCTTCCTTTGTGGGGACTGGATCCAAATAAAATTGCTTTATGGCAGTACACTTGGTACTGGAACAGTGTGTGACTTGAAAATATCTATTTGTGTGTCATTGTGATGACAGGTGGAGAGTTGTAATGTGTACATTGGTTCATTACATAGCAATTGATTCGCTTTTGTGGAAGGCAAAACGCACACATTCTGGAGGTGGATTGCTGCTGACTCAGCAGTTGATGCATTGCGACTTTCACTATTTAGTGTGAAATCACTTAAATTCATTCTAACACAAGGCACTTAGCCCAAGTGTCGCTACTGACTTTTGATTTTCAGGAGCTAACATTAATAGAATTAACTTTTGCCACTGATGTGGGGCTTTTCCGTGACAAAATATTCACAATTCAGATCTGGTAGTGAATGACAAACATCTTAATGTGCATATACGTGATACATAAGGGTAATTTTGTTTGCAAATAAACAGTTGTCATGGATTAACTGCTCCAAAATGAAGACTGGCACTTGCTGTCGACTGAAAATGACAACACAGCGCAAAAGGGTACGACCTTCACACATGAAGGAAGAAAGGAAGATAGATAGATAGACAAATAGATAGATAGATAGATAGATAGATAGATAGATAGATAGATAGATAGATAGATAGATAGACAGATAGATAGATAGATAGACAAACGGACATAGACGGACAAACGGACATAGAGATAGAGAGCTAGCTAGCTAGAAATATATATATATATATATATATATATATATATATATATATATATAGAGAGAGAGAAATATATATAACTATACGTCCGTCCGTGCCTATACATAATATATGACAGAATATATAACCCCGTGCCGTCATGGCTCACCTCTTTGCTGGATTTTTTGGTCGTGTGATGTTCCCAAAATAAGTCCTCGGTAAATGTGATGTCATTTTCAGTCGCCGGGATGTGTCACAATCGGACAAAATGGCCGTCCCTAAATTGCATATACCCAAGTGAGGGTTTTTTTTTCTGCTTCATTCATGTTCCACAAACGCAATATTCATCAGAATACCGTGTTTAGATAAGTTGTATCATTTAGAAATTATTGCAAAGAAAATATTTAACTTTTTCCTTTTCATTTACTTATTTATTTATTTCAGGTGGCGGTCGATGTAAACAAGACTTGACTTCAGTTATGCCAGTCCGATTGAGCATGCATTTCACCTGCTGAAATCAAAACTGAAGGGAAAACCCACCAAGTGCAAGCATGAACTTAAGACAGTTACAGGAGAGACCTGCTAGCCTAACTAGTTGTGAAAATTTGATTTATGAGTGTTAGTGTTCCTTAGAAAGTGGCAGGCATACATAGAAACTGTTGTCATCTTTGGTTTAAAATGCGCTCAAATTGAGTCAAAGCACATCTTGTAATTTCAAATCAATTGTGATGGTGTTTCGAGCCAAAGAGAATTGAGTAGAACTGCAGATAAAGTTCTGATAATGAAGTGCGTGTTCATCAGAAATTGTTTACTTATGCAATATTAAATTACGGTAATAAATTAACAGTATGTGTATTTTAATAACATTTAAACTGATCAAATATGCCAGTGTGTCATATATCGTACTTTATTAACACCACACCAGAAGGCAGCGATAGCGATTCATATAATTGGTTTTCCTTTAATTTACAGGATGCCAGTGCAATGCAGATGCCCTGTCACCACGTTTGAAGAAATAAACAAGGAAATGGTCATTCGTTAAGAGCACATTTAATTGCATTTAGCAAGTTATCGCCATCAAAACAATACACTTTTGTTTTTAATAAATTTATTACAAAAATTAAATATGAAAACTAAATAAAAGTCTTAAATTAGGACCAGACAAGTGTTAAGACAAAACAGTCTCGACTAGCATAAAGATTAGCAAAAACAGCAAAATGGGAACATCATCAATTATTAGGTGTGATGTACAGCCAACAACTGGTATCATATTCACTTTTCTGTGAGACAGTTTTATAACTGTAAACATCTCAAAATCACAAAATTTAAAAAAAAAATGGATCAAGAGAAAATGTGGATTCACGGATACTTCACGGCTGCTTTATTATTGCTTTCCAAACAATGTGCACAACAATCAGGCAGTCAACTGATGAAGGGGATATAGAATAACGTCTAATAAACACACGGCATGAGGTTTGTGTTTAACTAACTTTTGTGTAAATTGTGATTGACATTGCCCATCCACTGATCACTTCCCCCGTCACGTCATTTGGTCCTGTCAGCTCGAAAACAGATCAATTCTGCATATATATATATATATTTTTTTTTTGTTCTTGGCATATGACAGAGGCACACAATCACAAAGTACAAAAACACCTTACAGTATTGTCATAATTTAAATGGAGAGGATAATTCTTTGAATTTCTGCTTTTTTTTCTCTTCAGCACCATCACAAAAAGGCACAGAGGACAAACCGAACCTTCGACCAGAGTATGAAGCTGTTTCACTACAGATGACACTTCGCGGGTCTCTTACAGGAATATGTTAAAATATAAATATGCCTCAATCTTTGGACTTGTGAGAGGAAAAATGCGGATGTCCAGTTAAATCCAAACTCTTGGAAGATTTCAAGGCTTTTTATTTTTGACTGTTCTTCAAGTAAACTCAATGAGCAGTCACGTGTCATCAGGGCAGCCCATTCATGTGAAATGGGAAACTATTTACAGGACTAAAGATGCATTAAATGCAGGCAAATGACCCTTAAGTGCTGTGAATATATTATAAGTTTCAAGTCCCTCTGTATTAATATATAGTCTATAATAGGCATTTGCAAGAAAATTCTACATCATTCTTGAACTAGCAGCAGCTAAAATCGAGTTCCGGTGACAGTGGTGGTTCTGCTGTGAGAGTAAGAGAACATTTCAAACAGACATGCTGATCACAAACCTTCTTTCCACGCAAACATTGCACTCTCTAATCCCGTCAGGCACTTCAGTAGCATCCCTTTACACGCCATATACTCTTTGCATCCAGCTACACGATACCCAAATAAACTTCCTGAAGACAAAAAAAGACAAAACAAATCGCTCATCACGGAACCTTATTGCACTGAAGGACATCCCGAGGTAAGCCCGACAGACATTTTTGCCCTATTTCTGCAAATAACCGTTGATAGGATTTATTTTTGTTAAAGGAAATAAAAATACGTCTCAGAAAAAGGTTGGGACATTCATCTTTGTGGTGAAATTTCATGCTGAACCAAAACGCATAAAGATCCCAAACTTTTTGTGAGCACTCCACGTCACACAACAGCTGACCTAGAAGATAAATAACAGTCTAAGATTATGCACTTCACAGTAAGGCATCATGGGATGGCTGTAAGTCATCTTTCAATAATTCATCCAACTGACTGGCTGACTCGTCTCCACATTAAGGCTGCTTGCCATTTAAAACACACGAAAAATATGTAAAACCGTCAACAAGACAAACCAGGACTTTGCCCGTCCTAAAAGGGGTCTCAAATGAACATAATGAGGCGCTTTGGGTTTCCCGATCATCCTCGACGTACAAACGCATACCGAGCTTCTGTAAAAATCTGAGCTGTGACACTGAATGAGCTTTTAAAAAAAGGAGAATCCTCAACCCCTGAAACACAGCGGAGGAGAGGCAAGTGCCACGCAAACGGTCGGCTGGCTTCCACTTGTGCACAGGCAGCTCTTATCACAGCGTGTTCAGGCGAAGTACATGGTCCTCAGCGTGTCGTGGTGGATCTGAACGGCCTTGGCCAGCGCCAGAGGATCCCTGCCGTTACTCTGCCCTGAGATGTGGCTGCCCTCCGCACTGCCACCGGCAATGGAGTCCACAAAGGGGGGGGGGAAAAAAAAAAAAAAGATTGGAATCCATTGTCATTGAATTGAAATTGGATGGAGAAGCCAGAAGCAATGTTGATATGGTATCATTGCCCCCATCAAATTACATAATTTCCCATCATTTGATAACTATCATTCGATGGATAACTTCTGAACAAAAATCAAGGAAAAATCGTTTGCAAGCTTTCGTAGGGGCCACATAGTGACACGAAGGGCCACTTCCATCCCATGGGCCTCTAGTGTGACGAATTAAAACAGAACTAATATTTTCTTGGAACTGAAGAAATGTATCTTTACCTGTCTTGTTCTTTGTCCACCAGGTGGTAGCGTGCGCGGAAGGCCACCAGGTGGGCGTAATAGGCGGGCGCCGGGATGGAGACGGAGCGTGTGCAGCGGACGTACGTGTGGCACAGCTGGTAAGTGAGGAGCTGGAACTCGTCAGCAGTGAAACAGTTGTCATCCCACAGCACGTGGTAGTGGGACGGCCTGCTTGTGCCCTAAGCGTGACGTAACCAAAAGAGACAAGTTTAGGGGGGGAGTACTTCGCTTTGGCAAGGAACTATGTGGACATGAGTTGAGGCGCTTTATGTCGTGCACTGCTGCTCTCTTGTGCCAATTAGAGACAACTATATATAACTATATATAAATCCATTCCTCGCCGATTTTTCCTATTCAAGCTTTTCGTTCTAGCTGAAATCCTTTCGCGCCTTGCCCTGAAATTTTCTTAAATTCAGTCACACATGTCAGCACATTTTCAGGAGTGAACGTGCCGTGACCCCGAATTACATCCGTGAGGGCCCCTCATTAGTAAGAAGCACCTCAACTGATAGGAGGAGTCTGAAATCACAGATGATGCTGCGTATCCTTATTGTCAAAATACAATCCTGAATATTAAGTACGGGCGGGTGTTTCTCTTTTGAGCGTCGCCTTGACAAGCCCACCTGGATTCCAGCGTGACTGCAGAGGTAAAAGTCAAACTCGTGAGGGTGGGTGATGTCCGTGTCCACTGTCGTGCCTGCGGGAATGTTTCCGCTTCTTCCGACCTGTCGGGAAATCAGAAATCAACCACAATCCATCATCGGTTTCTCCAATCTGACCAGGTTTAGTTAAAAAGACCCTCACCCGCTCATTGCGATCTGCACAGAAGAGGCGTGTGTGATGTCGTTTTTGGACAACAATGTAGGTAATTCCTGGCTGGTATTCCTTCTCCAGACTGATGCATGCCTCTCTGATTGCGAGGAGCTCATAATATAGCACCTACACAGAAAATGTTTCATAGCGTGCGGTGTCAATGAGTGATGGCCAATGTGAAAAGTACTGTTTCGTATCACAGATGTCGTTTACCTGTCTGAACTGGCCCTCAGACACACCGTCCCTGTAAAAGATAATTCTCGTTGGCTTGTAGCGGGTCGATTTGTAGAACTGGATCAAGAGCTCTCGCACCATGGAGGCCAAATCTTGTATGACCTCCTGTCTGGGCCTCTGGACTCGCACGGTAGCACAGTACCTGCTGGGGTGAGCATCCATGCTACCGACAACCTGCGGAGGAAATGCAATGAATCCTGCTCACGTTTTTAAACGGATGCAAAAAGCGGAACACGAAGAAATGTCTTTTTGTTGAACTTATTGTCACACCGCTGCGATTGAAGGCTTCTTCCCATCTCCTGCTGGAGGATGAGTGACATCCGCTCCGAGGAAGATGATTGGCTGCTGGAAGACGGAGGGTCTGGGACGATGAGACAACACAACATTAGCTTCATAACAAATTGGCTGCACAATGTTCACATGCACACGAAGAAAAATCTTCATCCCTGAAGTGCTTGTAAACACCTCCGATCTGCTTATTAAAACAATGTTGGTGTGATTTTTATGGTCATGTGAACGTGCCAAAAGATCTAATAAACAACGTCATGCATCTTTACACTGGACGCGTTGACTTTACCGTTGGTGAGGAACCAGGATGTTGTTGATGCCTCCGAGTTTGACGTTGATCTTGAGGCAGAGGTTGGACAGTGTCTGTGGCGAGGTCTTGACTACGTTCTTAACCTGGACACACTGAGTGGCCATGCCAAGCAGGGTGTCTCCAACCCGCTTCACCTCAGCTGTGGATGACAAATGGGATGTTGACGTTAGGCCAAAGCCACACTCCTGTTTTGGTCAAAGCGTTTTATTTTCATTATGACATCCATGAGAGTCATTTTCTTATTCGAGATGTGACAGTAAGCGTAGAAATGGTCATCTTTATACCGTAGACGGGCGTTTTCCCAGGGAGGATTACGATGATTAACTGCAGCCCCAGATATGTGTTCTTCAAGTGTCGAAACATGGGCTCCACACTGTCAGCGCCTTGGGCATATTTACAGAAACAGGGCTGACCCTGAATTGGCATGCCAGCATCTTTTGAGATTTTCCGCAGCTGATCAGTAAAGCTCCTAAAGGTAAAAAAAAAAGTACAGAGTCACTCCACAAATATTTTGTGTTAATGGTGGGCAAGTGACAAGGGGTTCAGGAATAAAGCATTTAAGTGGCACATAATATTACAAGTCTGTTACAGGTGCGAGCCAACTCACTTTAGAATCTCCTCACGACACTGCCTCTGAGTGGCAAAACAGGCAATGGCCCATATCTTGATCTCCACTCCGGTGTGGAACTGCTTCCCCCTCATGTCCCACACCCCGTGACTGGGTGTGGCCACTGTGCGGTTCTGCAATGACAGCGCAGGGTTGATCTGCTGGGGCGGCGAGTGCACGGACGCTTACAGTCGAGCAAGACTCAGGGGGCAAGCGAGAATTACAGGCTCAAGAGCTCACCAACATAACAGAGGGATGATAACGTTTGCAGGAGGCGAAAGTCAAATTATGGATCCATATCTTTTTAAGCAGGTAAAGCTCAGAATGAAACGGCTCGTTCAAAATAGCAGCCATTCTCAAAAGAATAGAAGCTTTGTTTTTGTTTGTTAAATGTGAGTACCGTATTTTCCACACTAAAAGGTGCACTGGATTATGAGGCGCACCTTCAATGAATGGCCTATTTTGTAATTTTTTTCATACATTGGGCCGCACCGCATTATAAGACGCAATCTACAATGCATCCACTAGATGGAGCTACGCTCAACGAAACACTAACAGAACGATCAGATGTCAGTAAAACTTATTTAATAAAGCAGCGACACAGTTTACTTAACCAACAGCAAGTTATAACATTGACTCGTTAACTCTCTTGCCGCTGCTCTATTTCCGTGTTCAACTGCGTAACCGATCGCCTTAAGTTTGAACTCTGCGTTGTCAGCATGTCTCGAGCAAGGAGCCATTTTGGGGGTCAAAATATTACAGTAATGACCATACACAAGGCGCATCGGATTTTAAGGCGTGCTGCGAGCTTTTAAGAAAATGGAAGGCTTTTAGGTGCGCCTTTTAGCGCGGAAAATACGGTAGCCCGGATTGTTAGTGTACAAGGTGTACTGAAAGAAACACATGCAAATGATGTGTGGTAAGTACCATATAGGGTTCGGAGCTCACCCTGCCGCCATATTGCAGCATGGGGGCCGGCAGGACGCGGCCGGTCACCTGGGCCATCTCATCACGTATGTGGAACTGGAACTCTTGGACAAATGGGTCAGCATCATAATTAGCGCTCCGCACCTGGGAGGAGAGAAAAGACAAGTTAGGGGAAAGTCAACAAAATCACAAGAAGTTTTTATTGATTCCAGTGAGGATATTTACCAGCCGGCTGATCTCCTCCTGTCTGTCTGGGGCAGAACGGGCCGTTGCTTTTATCATGGTCGATGTTTGGTTGTCTGTCAGCTTTTTAATGCAGCGCTGACCAGCAACAACATTGCATACCTAAAATCAAGCATCATTTTGTCATTTCTAATATGTGGAGGATGTATTTTATAAGATTTGTATTCTTTTATTATCAATCACTCCAGGGCTCGAAACACTTCGACTCTCATCTTGTTGTTTGCAAATGCAGCTATTGTTTACAAATACGACCTTCCCGCAAACCGCCCAAAATGGCCCTGCGATCCACTTTTCCGCCAGTTATTCACGGCCCTATAGTGTTTGAGGGAGTGTGCGATGGTTAGTTACCTCGAGGGGCAGGTAGGTGTGTTTCTGTTCTTGGCCCACCTGCAGACAAGGCAGGTGGGGATACTTGAGATGAAGGCTGTATTTCTCTCTGAAGTATTGTGCCACTGTGCGTTCAACTGTCTGACCATTCTCCAGTTGCAAAGGAAAACTGAGCATTTCAAGGACACAGTGACACGTTAGGTACATCGGGTTTAGTCTTCCAACGATTTAGAGCATGCTGACAAATGGAAATCGTACGTTTGGAGGCTTGCGGGACGCCGTGTTACATTGCAAACTCGATACTTTCTACGCATGGTTCCACAGTGTGTCACTTCTACTTTCAGACCTGGAAGTAGAGTGAAACAATTGTGCGTGAGACATAAAAACAAGCAAATTTAAAAAAAAAAAAAACTCATGGCAAATAATAGGCTGGTGTTACTGGAATGCTTTTGTACCTTTGATTTCTTTGGTGAACTTGACCCTGTGGGAATCGGTGAGTGGGCGTGGCTGCTCATCAATGTTATGAATGTCCAGGACCTCGCACATGAACTGGATGACCGGCTGGGCTTTATAAAAAGCTGTGGCTGACACTGAAATAAAGGACAAGGACATTATTAGTTTTACTGTTCTGTGAACGCAGATGGGAGTATTTATTGGAAGAAATGTCGCGCAGATGCTGCTCTACAGTTGGCTACGCTGTGAAGGCCGAACCGGTAAACAGTCAAATTTTAAAACAAAGCACCTGACCTTGGATTTCCATACCATCGTAATTGAAAACAGGATCAGTGGACTTGGCATTAACATTTAGCATTAGCATTGAGCACACGCCGAGTTGTCTATAAATTGCTTTGTTTAAATGTGTTAGGTTTTAATCATGCTATCGGATGAACATATGTTTATAAATGCTCCACATTTTCTATGTGGAACAGCTGCGTGTGGCGATATTGCATTTTAGTGTAGGGTTGAAGGTTTCTATAATTACATCGCACTAGGTGCTATTCAGAGGTGGACAAAGCCAGGTAAATCCTCAGTGAAGATCCGGGTATCAAATGCACAGCCCGCCAATGCCCAAAAGTTGTGTGGGGAAGGAAAACAAGAAAAAAGAAAGAAATTGCCATATTGACAGATTGCAGCTCATTGCAGCTCAAGTGACATTAGAATATTATCAAAAACATACGTTGTTAATTGTATTATTCTATTTTGGCTTGAAACGACTCAATGTTTAGCCACTTGCATGAAAAAGCATACTTACTTTATTCATTAAAAAAAAAAAAAAAAAACGTGTGTGACAAAACAGAAAAGAAATCCATTCTTGGCAGATTCCAGAAAGCCATAAAAGAACAACAAATGAAGCCTTGTAGACTAGACCAGAACATTCTCACCATGCCACGGTGTCTCCCAAGAGGGAAAAGGTAGCATTTGATCTCAGTGTAAATTTCACAGTCACAAGTTATCTGAAAGTTCAAGATTTCTCAACGTTTGAGGGGATAGGGGGAGGGGGGGCAGCATTCTGATAGATGTTGTGCCTTCTCACCATCAATATTGAGCATCATTTTCCACATCGCTGGCCGTACAGACTGATGGAAGCCGAACCAAACCTCTCTTCCTCCACCAAGCGGATGGTCGTAACCCTCTGGGGAGGAGAAAAAGGATCGTCCGACTGGGGTGTACCTGATCGCCATAAAAAGAGTCATTGTTAGAAATGAAATAGGCCCGAACGTGGCAAAAACACAAACGTGGCAAAAACACATCAGCACGAGAGAAACCTATTTAGGCGTTCAATATAAACAGTTGAGGATTTTAAAGGCATCACATTTAGGTCAGAATGTGGAATAATAATTGACTTGACCGCGAAGGCTTTGTGACTTTTCTGTGCACGGTTCCCCGGGCAGGAGATCTTACTTCATGGAGGGCAGGTGACGGAGAACGACATCAACGGCGTGAACTGGGTTGGTGCTGATGGGTTTTTCGAGGTCCAGTGGCTCGGCGACGCCGCGTCCCATGAGAACCTCGTGCAGCAGATGCCAGCTGACCAACGACACAAACCTCACGGTGACCTTAAACGGGCGGTCCTTGCCACCTTCGCCCGGGAGGGTGACGTCCAAATCAACCTGAGAAAGGGGTCTTTTTATGGTATGGTTTTAAGAACATTTCCGGCTAAATTATAGTACGCTACGTTTAACATCCTGTCTGGAGCCTGCTTGCGCGATGGATATCTTTTTTTTTTTTTTTTAGAATGTGTTTACAATTTCCTAATGCCACTCATCAAGAGGCAAGAGTCAGTCGAGGGACAATGCCTTCGCTCTGCACTTGCCGAGGTCTCAGTCAGAACCGCAACATGAATATGAATGAGTGCTCTTACCCCACCGGCGGCAACAGGAAGTGGGTTTGCTGTGTAGAGGCTTCTCTTCCCATCATAAACTGGAAGATGGTCACCAAAGATGGTCACCTTGAAATGCTTAACCATGGAGTCCACCACCTCCCTGTGGAGAGCAAACACAATTATGGATCGATTCACGTTTGGCGAGAGAAAAGGTTGATCTTGGGAATGGCTCTCCTGTTACCTGTTGACCCGGCGAGGACATTTGTCAGGTTTGATATCGACCTCATAGAGGTAGACATCGATCTTGGGGATATCAACCTGGAAACAGTTGGCGAGAAGCTTGATGGGCTTCCCAATGGTGCCATAGCCGGGTCGCTGTGGCAATGAAAAAAGGGCTTGGGCGCTAGCGGCTCCTGCAACGCAAATCACACAGACAGGAGAGGTAGGGGGAAAAGAATGATTCTTGTGGTCACACTCGCATCTCGATGCCCTCCATGTGGCTACTTTCCAACCATGCCAAGAGTGACCTTTTTTTTTTTTTTTTTTAAACGCCTCTAGCGATCACATATTTTACGTTTGCCAATGTATTACTTAATATTGCTTTAGATCTCCCGTGCGATGGGAAAAAAAAAAAAAAAAAACGAAGCTAAGCCGATATAGGTCAGTGTCAGTCCAGAGCTGTTGCGAACATCAATAACACACAAAGCTTGGATACACAAAATGGTGCCCCTTGGCAATAACCTAAACTGACTAATGACCTGACATGCTCAGTCGGTGTCTAATGAAGGCAGGAAGTAGCCAACTGACCATTCGTCAATAATTTGGGTTGCTATGGCAGCCGCTGAAAAGGAACACACACACACAGCTGTCAAAGTGAAGTCAGGCTCTCAGGCCCACCTGACGGGTTCACAAAACCTGCCTTCGGCAGCCAAACAGTGTTGAAAAACTGGTTTCGGCTCTCTCTTTCTCTCACTTATTTACTCACACGGATTAAATAAATGCTTGAAGCTTTCTGGCTACTGTTGTGTGAAGGTTGAGAGTCGAGCATTGGCACAGCTATTGAGGAAAATATCACTTATCAGACCTCAGCTGGCTTAAAGTGACATAAAACCCCCGTGAATTGAATGCTCAAAATCATGGATGATTGAGCTCTGCAAAATGAAAGATGAGCTCATGCACAGACGAGTGATGATGATGCAGCTATGATGTCATGAGAGAACCAAACAGCGCTTGTCAATCAAAGGCCCGAGGAGCCACATATTCAAATTCAGAAAATTTGATTTATCTCTATAGGGTGATATCATAACAGTATGTAAGTAGTTCACGAATATGTTTTGATGTAACAGCCATCGCTCAACTGTTGTAATTTATGAAAAGCACTTGTCTGCAGTCTGAATTTTTTTTTAGCTATGACATACGTTGTCATTGTGTCATAGTCTTATTTTCGTATCAAGCATTTTTTTGGCATGTAGCAAAGCTAAAACATCCATATCGTCAACTTCTTAAAATGATGGCCAAAGTCTTTTTTTTTCTTCAGAAAACTGAACCAAAATCCCAATAACTTCATTTCAGGGATATAAACGGAATGGTCTGTTTAAGTGAGGATGTAACTGGTGCAAACTGATTACATTTTTAAACAAACATGTTTTTTTTTATCCAAATATGACTAAGGTCATTTATTTTAAGAGGATGATGATATGACCTGTTATGATGAAACGTTTGTTTCCTGGCTCAAAGTGAGGTATTGAGAGCCTTTACACAGAGGCGATATGCCACATCTCCATTGGCTCAACCAATATTTTTTTTTTCTGTGGAGTAGGTCTGAACATTCATTCATTCATCTTCCGAACCGCTTGATCCTCACTAGGGTCGCGGGGGTGCTGGAGCCCATCCCAGCTGTCTTCGGGCAGTAGGCGGGAGACACCCTGAATCGGTTGCCAGCCAATCACAGGGCACACAGAGACGAACAACCATCCACGCTCACATTCACACCTAGGGACAATCCAGAGTGTTCAATCAGCCTACCAGTGGGAGGAAACCGGAGTACCCGGAGAAAACCCACGCAGGCCCGGGGAGAACATGCAAACTCCACACAGGGAGGCCGGAGCTGGAATTGAACCCGGTACCTCTGCACTGTGAAGTCGGTTATATTGTGTTGCTTTGTGTACTTTTGCATTGTGTTGTGTAGCGTTGGCGGATCGTTGTTGGGTTGCGTCGTACCATATTGTGTACCATGTTACGTTGAGTTGTATCGCGTAGTGTTGTGTCGATGAGTCCGCTTGTGTTTTGGTGCGGGCTGACATGTGAGCAGCAAGCAGATGGTAGGCTGGCTTCAGGCCCGAAGCTGCTGAGGTGCCTCCGGCTTTTTCGGCAGTGTTCAAGCCAACAAGAGGGGTTGTTGTCGTCCTTCTCCTCCTCCTTTTTCTTGAAGCATTTGCCTTTGCTGTGCTGCTTCAAGTACGTGGATATCAGATTTTTCGTTTTGGGTTTTTTTGTTGTTTTTTTTTTTGGTCCAATCAGATGTCTGCCTCTGTGTGTTGCCATGTTAATCTAATCTGCTCAGGCCTTAATAGTCACTAGTGTTGCCCTATGGAATGTCAACTAGATTAGCATTCGGGAACAAACATTCATTCATTCATCTTCCGAACCGCTTGATCCTCACTAGGGTCGCGGGGGTGCTGGAGCCCATCCCAGCTGTCTTCGGGCAGTAGGCGGGAGACACCCTGAATCGGTTGCCAGCCAATCACAGGGCACACAGAGACGAACAACCATCCACGCTCACATTCACACCTAGGGACAATCCAGAGTGTTCAATCAGCCTACCAGTGGGAGGAAACCGGAGTACCCGGAGAAAACCCACGCAGGCCCGGGGAGAACATGCAAACTCCACACAGGGAGGCCGGAGCTGGAATTGAACCCGGTACCTCTGCACTGTGAAGTCGACGTGCTAACCACTGGACTACCGGGCCGCCCTAGGTCTGAACAATTTTGAAAAATAATCTAATTGGGATTTTTTTTTCTTTTTACTTTTTCACACCCTTCTTCTCATGTATTTTTTTTAAAACAACCATAGGTAACAAATGAATTTTTAATACACAATATCAGATTTACTATACATAAATGTTTTGATTCTTATATGTTAACCTTCAGCTAAAAATAAGGTAAATGTAACCAGAATTAATATGAAAGACAGTTTTGCCAATTCACTTCGAGATGTCGACTTGCTTTCTTTTTTCGCAAAATTCGACCAAACAAGTGTGACGCAAACATAAGTCAGTCAGTCACAAATCAGATTACAACAATAACGCAAAACAAATACTGTGCGTGGCTTTTTCACTTTGATAAGTCCATCATATGTAAACAGGGGCACTGCACTTCTTAAGCGAAAAATTTATTTAGACAGCATGTGAAGAATGTAAAATATAGATATATACGAAAAGACTCAGCCGGCAGCTCAATGAAAATAAGCAGTTTTTTTATTGCTGCCTTCATCTACATTGCAATGCCAATTTGATTAATGATTCAGCTCTCCTGTGTATTTACATGTACTTTCCGTTTCATTTTGCTTAAGACACTTCTCACCACCTTTATCCTGAAAAGTACACTAATTTCACAAGACAATACTAGAAAAAAAAACAGAAAGTTGAAAAGCTCGGGGTTTTTTTCCACTGCGAAATCAGACATCCTTAGTTTCAAAAGAAGCAAATGTTTTACACATTAGCAAAGGAAATCCATCAACTGTTTTAGGAGTGGCATCCAACTGTTTTCTAAAGCCTCGCGGAGGTAAATGGAGTTAACATTTTGAAAAACAAGTGCAACACTGGTCAGATATGAACAATTTTCATGGTGTCGGTGCTTTTCGACCTGGAGGTGGGCGTCAGAACATTTGACATGCAGGAAAACCCCTGTAATTAATTCTAAAAGTTATGATCGACGACTACGTAAGACAACCCACCTGTAGTTCCGCTTTCCATTCATGAGTTCTCTCCCCGGATGACCCCGGCACCCAGACACCAACCCTCCCTGCTCAGAGAACGTCTTCCACGGAAGGTCCAAACGCTGCCTCCCGGTTGCCCCAGCTGATGTGGAACCGGGCCGCTGGGGAGGAGGGTTCACTTGGCGGGTAGTTCTCTCCGCTGCTTTTCCCCAAAGTAAGCCCAGAGTCATCCAAACCGCCCCCGCTTACCTCTTTTGCATTTCTTCCGGCTCAGGCTGAAATGGGAAAAATGACATTATTCTCAAGTTTGCGTCGTTCACAAGCGGAGTTGGCTCGATATGGCTGACTGGGGTGTTAGCTGCTAACACTCAGCGAACTGCGGTAACATTAGTTAGCGTTAGCCAGCGTCATTAACGAGAGGACTGACAACACGGCAAACGAGACTCAAATTAATAATTACCCGATTTTCTACCCTCCTGTTACTTGGCACGACAGGCGTTTTTATATATTAGACGATTCCGAGGTTTTCCCTAATCCGAAATCTGCCTCGACAGCAGCGTCAGTCACTCCGGTGTGTGAAATGTATATGCGGCACCCCCGTCTACCCTGCGGTGAAGTTAGAAAAAAAGTGGCAAACGATAAATATACTTTCAACATAGTCCTTCAAAATAATATAACATACTGTCAGACTCTGACTGTTTTATGCCATTCCTGAGTAACACTTTTGGATGCAAAGAAATACATTGTATGTTTGATTTGTTTCCTCAATATGACATTAATATCAGAGTTCAAAATTATCAAAGAGGATATTCAGCCTCAATTATAAAATAAAATACTCTATTTCCGGCTTTTCAATCTCGTGTGTAGGCTTAACTTGACACACAAATTGGACTCGCGTTGCCGCCTTGGGAACCTCGTCAGGAAATACGATCTGAAGGAAAAACGTCACTTCCTCACAACTTTTGTGTTTACAATTTTGAATTATATCGCCCCTAATTTTATACCTACCTTCTTCGCACCCTCGGTGAGCATTGATTCACTCAGTACTGGCTTTTTAACAACTTGACGACGACAAGACTAATCTGCATTGACATGCTCACGCCACACCATAGGTGTCTCTACCTGTCAAAACGACAGCAATAAATACAATCGTAGAAGAATAAGTCCCGGAAATGTAACAGCTGAAGCTTTGCAGCACAACTTGTACTCTTGCATTCCTTGTTTTGATTGTTTTGTTTGGGCCGTCGTGTCAGCCGCTTTCCTGCATGCTGAGGCAACACAGGCACAAATTACCCGTGACTCTTCATACTTTTGCAAATCCAGGATGGAAAAGTTGATCAATTGTTTCAAGAAAAAGCCAGATGCTGTTGCCAGGTTGATCTGCTTCCCCTGGGCAGGTGGAGGGTCCATACATTATGCACGCTGGGGGAACGTTCTTAACAGCTCTATAGAAGGTAACCCCATAATATCAACATTGTCAGTCTCCTATTTAAATAATGCCTTTATTGTTCTAAGTTATAATTCCCCGTGTGATTTTGCAAGTGTCATGCAGTACATTCAACCAGTGAAGGATGGACCCCACTGACTGCCCAAAGACAGCTGGGATAGGCTCCAACACACCCGCGACCCACATGACCCTCGTTTTTGATAAATCTGCCAAAATAATCTTGTCATTCATTACTTTCAGTTTTTGCTGTCAAACTTCCTGGACGGGAGAGTCGGGCCAAAGAGACTTTCTTTGAGAACATGCAGCAGATTGTGGATGAGGTTCTTCATTTGTTATTGCCAGTGTTCAAAGAGAAGCCATTTTCACTCTTTGGTCACAGGTATGACAACAAATCAACTTAAGTGTTTCTTCTTGCAGTATTTTGGAGAAAAATATCTACTTATGTTATTCACCCTTCTGATTTGTCTTAGTTTTGGTGCTTATACAAGCTATGCTGTTGCAGATGCTCTGAAGAAACTTCACAACATTGAGCCAGTTCACATTTTCCTGTCTGGTGCATCTGCACCTTATGTAAGAGCCAGTCAAATCAATTTTTTTTAATAATATACTTTTATTTTATTTTTCGGAACTACTTCTGCAAATATTTTGTACTGTCAAGTGTAAATTAAGTTCCCTCTTGAGGGATTAAAATAAGTACACCGTACAAAATGAAATATTGATTGGATTAAATTCATAAAGAAATTATGTAGTTATTTTAGTCATATTGTTCCGGATTGTGGTATCGTGGTATCTTCATAGTCTGAGACTCGCATCCAAGCCCCAAAGAGAAGTGACTTATCAGATGACGACTTTCTCAAGTGGCTGATTTCGATTGGAGGAACTCCGCCTGAGCTTCTGGCCAACCCAGAAGTTCTGCAACTGTTCCTTCCTGCGCTGAAGGCTGACCTCCATGTTGTCGAAAACTATAAGTGGGCTCATAACTCTTGTTCACCGAAAAATAGCCCTTATCAAAAACTAGAATACTGTACTGACTCTATTTTACTTGATTTGAGACAGGTGTCACAAGCCATCAAGTCCATTCCTCTCCTGCCCAGTTTCATGCTTGGATGGGAAGGAGGATATTCCTCACGATTTACAAGGTCAGTTCTCTGATGATCTAATCGAGGACTGAAACGGTTTGCGTGGGTTTTCAGAATATTCTTTTGTATACCACCTATTTAAAAAAAAAAAAAAAAAAAAAAGCTTATATTGCTTCAAAATGCTAATTTGGATAGACTTTTCATGTATTTAAACAATCAGAATTTACCATTAAATCTGGTCTTCGGAACTTAAGCTTTTTTTCCTTTTTTTTTTCCTGTATTTGCTGTTGCCCATTTAATGCATCGAATTGCATCGTGTGTCTACAGCATGGAAAGACATCACAACAGGAGAATTCAACATCAGGATGCTTGATGGGTCTCATTTCTACCTCAAGGATCCCGGAAATGAAAGAATAATATTGGACTATGTGACAAAACATCTCGAAACATCCGGAATGGACTACTTGTGAAGAAATATGTCTCGCTGGTCTGTCTATGTAATACACACCAACTGTTGTCTAAATATATATACAACTGTTCATGAAAGAACACCCTGCCCAATGATCACAAAAATAACTCGAACAAAAAAACTATATGCATTTGGTGATTTGTGCCGCTGAGTAATGCACCAGAAGTTGTAGTTTCAAAATAAGCACATCCACTTAGTGTCGTATTTGCTGCTTTAATTGTCTTAGCGTATAATAAATCTGCTTTGTAAATTGTACTTTTACCGTTTCATCCAACATTCCGTGCACTTGTCTGTTGGTCCTTTATTTTTTTTTTGGCCTTTTTTTTTTGTGCTCTTTTCGAAAACCATCAACACAACGTATGCACGGAGATTGCCTTATATTGAAGAGAAAAAAAAATGAGAATAAAGGAAAGAAAGTCACACATTTGTCCCAAGTGCGTTTATTGTGATCCCTTCTCGGAATCAGCCTCAAGCTGCCAACACACTCCGATCACTGAACCATTTCGAAAGGAAAATTAAATTCCTACTCAAGTGCTTTGTCTTACCAAAACGCGGGAGTTGGTTGTGCATTATCCAACAAAATTGTGGGGAGTGGCTAGAAAAAGTCCAGGAAAGCACTCGCCGTAGTGACTGGTGAGCAATAAATAAATAAGGTTCATGTGAAGCCCGACTGATCTCGGTCAAGCAGAAGGCGGTGATGATGCTGGTGGCGGCGGCGGCGTTAATGTTGGCGAGAGCTCTTCATTGCGACTGTCGGTACCGGTCCGCGGCCCGGCGATTGGGGACCCCTGCTTGAGTTCCAGAACCGAATAGTGGTCGATGTGCTCTTGGCTGAGGCCAATGGAGCGTGCGCGCTGTTTGGTGAGCAGTGTTGTTCAATTGTGCCTGAAGGTGCCCTCACCAGGGCCATTGAAGGCCTCCGCACGCAGAACCGGATCAATTTTGTTTTTCAGCTATCTTGCCATTGTGTGGATGTTGGTGCGTTCCGTGTATCAAAGCTCTGCTTATCCGATTTATCACTACGGCTATTGCGTCCACGATGTCTAAAATGAATGGTATGTACCCTTTGCTGTTACTATTGGATGGCAGTGATTCTGATGTGGAAAACGGCTCAGCTTATGAATACATGATTTAACTTCAACATCAGAATGTCATAGATGATTTTAAATCATCTTTACCTGGGTTCCTGGCCTGGCTTACGTAAAAGTCATAAAAGTACAGCCTCAAAGGCACTGTAAATTCAAAACAAACATTTTGTACATTTTGACACATGTTGTTACAAACCACGCCACATTTGAAAAATGTAACCAAGGTTTGAAAAACAAAGCCTTTGTCTCCACTCTCAAATGTGGTGGGCGTGTCTGCTGAATGGGTGTACATCCCATTGGGTCGTAGTGGGACTTTTCACGCTATTGTCAGGTGCTAGCTCCCAGCTAGCTTGCGACCTAACAGGGCGGTGGCTGAGTAATAACTAGCTCGCAATTGTGGCGCACCAGTCAAGCTAACAAAGACAATGAAGTTCTTACAGAGAGCACTAACCCCACCACGTGCGTGGGCCATAAGTTGGAGCGCCAAACCGGGTTGACGTCTCTTACGACAACACTGCACCACTCCAAATACTGTGGCTAATGTCAGGTCGCCAGCTACAATAACCGAAGTGAGGCAAGCTGGGGTGGACGCGGGGTGACGCTCTCTCTTTATTGGTTTTGTTTTATTATGAAGACACACCGGCGTGAGAAACGACATTGACGCCCCAACGGACATTTGAACACAAACTGTGCATGAACGCATGCCGACAGAAAAAAACTCACAGGTGTATTCTTTGTCCTCTGGAGAAAACAACTCTATTGCTGCAGCTTATTGAGTGATTTACAGTTGTGAAGAAAACATATGTTAATGTCAAGCCATGCTGATCCCGGTCAAGAAGGTGGTGATGATGTTGGTGGCGGCGGCGGCGGCATTGATGTCGGTGAGAGCTCTTCATCGCTACTGTTGTCCGCATGTGGTGCACCAGCCTGCATGACCGAGTCTGTGAAGGGCGAGAGGCGGCGCACGCTGCCGGGTGTACACGGCAATCTTTCCCGAGCCCGTTCCGACGGGGCCGCTGTGTTGCCATCGGCCTCCGTCGCCGACAACCAGGGTGGGGTTAGTGTTGATGCTGCAGACTCCATTTCCAACATGAAGGCCGGCTTCTCATTTTCAGCTAAATGTAAAAAAAAAATGGTTGGAGATGGCAAAAGCACTGTATTGTAGTAGTAGTACTAATTGTGATTTAAAACGACCGATAAGATGGATGTATTTCACCTTCCGCTTTCCGGAGGACCTTCATGGGGAGTGAATCATCTGATGCCTCAAAGCTGGAGGTGCTGTCCTCCTCTACGATATCGGGCTCTAGAAAATCTGTATGTTATGAGTGTCCCTAATGAAGTGTATTCATCGCTTGAGTTGCCTTATCTTCTTACCTTCGTTACCGTAACGGTAAAGTTTCCCACTTGACATCTGCAAGAGCAAGAGTTCAGTTATTAAATAAATATTTTTCCCCTCCCGATATTCGATTACAAACATCATTTTAGCTGTTTCGGAAAAGGAATTTTGTGTCAAAGCAAAAGGAAATGGTCAAACTTGACCTTATGGTCATGGAGTTTTTTGGGGTACTTTGCGACTGTCTTTGGAGCAATGCCCATCTTTGCCGACTTGAAAGACTCCAAACGATTTCTCATAGTCCTCTGGAAGATCTCCTCTGCCTCTTTTTTGTCCTTGTTGACGTCAATGTAGCTCCTGCTATATCTATGCCGGTGCTAGGACACGGAAAAACGCACGGGAGAGTAGAATTAATCAGACCGTGATGAAAATTCTGTGTATCAATTTTGCAAACGACAGACCGTCCTACCTGCTTTCTGCCTTTGTACAAGTGTTGTTGCAGCAGGTGGTGACTGATGTCTTCTGTTTGCTTCGCGCCCTTGAGGGACTGCTCGTGCATTTCCAAGCTCACCGAAGGCCAAGCTTCTCTTCTACTTAATGTCAAAGTAACACAGTGTCAAACACAACTGTATTATCTTTGACTAGATCGATTTTTTTTCTTCTCCAGAGTTGTATTGTATTGATGCGGCCGAAAGGTTTGACTCACCCCAACGTGGACACCGCACCGCGATCGTCTCCCATGTCAGCCATGATGTCGGGCATCACCTTAGAAGATTTTTGCGCAAACCTTTTCTCAATTTCAATAACTCCCGACTGATTCCGAATCAGTCCCAAAGAGCCGTTGCGTTCACCCTGCAAGCAAAGTAAGGAAACACTTCAAACATCAGGAAATCTTTTTTGTTGTTTTGCCACTTTAACCCTTTCATGCAACCTGATAACATGATAAACTGGCCACTGCAGTAACCACTGTCCCTGAATGATATAATTGCATATATCTTTGGTCTAATAGCCTAAAAATGATTTTCAACTTATTGTCAAAATATCACACAAAAAAACATTACAGATCTGTTTGCTAAAAATTTTGTTTGTTTGTTTTTATGTCAGTGTAGATTTTCAGGTAATCCACAAAGATTGAATCGAGGTACGGCAAGTTGAATTTCTTTTTTTCTTGTTTTCCAAAAATATGATTTAAAAATGACTTACTCTAAAAACAACTTTGCTCCGAAAAAAATCACACCTAGAAGCTACGACTAGCCAAGGTTTCCCGCAAATAATGCCAGAAATCTGCGAATAGGTGAATTTCTCAACGTCTGTGTTGTCGTGCAGCGCCCACCTCGGTGACGTAGCTGATGGCATCCTTGAGGTTGAGCCGGTGGAACACTTTGAAGACGTAGTCGCGATTCTTCCTCGCCGATGGCTTCATCAAAATTGGCGCCACCCACTTCTCTTCAAAATGATTCCACCTGCCGGGCAAGTCAAGGTTACGGCTCCAACCGAACACATCTGGTTTCGATGACGACAAAATAATTTCACATACTTGTCCATCATGTAGTTGTGACCAAATTGTCCAGCTATATCTTCAATTGCAACGAGCATGTGATCGAAGACCTAAATAAGACAGACAGGATGGTTCAGGTTCACTGTTGTAATACACACTGTTAATGCGAAACTTTTTTTTTTTTAACATCACCTTATTCTGCACTGTTTCTATGAGCGTGTGCTCCGTCTCTGAAGCCTTCTTTACTTTCAGCCAAGTGACAAGAGGTTTCAGTGCCAGTCCCTGCAGCCAGTAAATCAAAAATACTGAGCCACATCAGATAATCTCGGATCCTCTCAACACATCAAAACCTACCTGAAGGATGACAGTGAAATAAACGACAATCAGAGTGGTGGAGACCATTAAATTCTTCTCCTTGATTTTGTTTTCATCCAGCATCATTGCCAGGCCGTAGGCCACTGCCCCTCGCAGGCCACCGTAGCTCATGATAATCTGATCGATGACCTCCAGTTGCATCAACCGGAATTTGTTCATGATCCAGGTGAGGAAAAAGACTCCTTTTTGTACACAGCAAAACACAAACCCACCGCATCTTGTGGAAAAACGCCATCACACAGTCTCCATTTTACCAGCTCAAAACTCACCGATGAAGCGATAGACAAAGATGAAGACGAGTGTGATCAGTACAAAGCCCGTGTTCCACACCCATAACGTCTTATCGATGGCCGAGATTCCGAGGAAAACAAAAATGGTGGTTTCGGATCCGTTGGCGAGCACCTTCATGGCATATCGGACTGTGGTGACGGACCTTTCGTCCATGTTTGCGTTGATGTACTTTTTGCAGGACACGCCACAAAAGACGGTCCTGAGGTGATAAAAAACGGATGAGAGAAGCAAACCAATGCTTGGTTTCAAATAGTCCCCTAGAAGTCCTCTAAAATCAAATACCCGAACCATCCTGGGGTTGTTTTGGCAACATATCTACTGTACTTGAATGAGAGGCAATAGTCCCGATACACTAGATCAGTGTTTTTCAAACTTTTTTGAGCCAAGGCACACTTCATTCATTGAAAAAAATCTCGCGGCACACCACTAGCTGAAATGTTAATTTTAACAATTAACGCGTTACATTGTTACTATAACCGTTTTTAACATCGAAGAATTACGTTATAAAAGCTTGAATTATAATCAAATAAGCACAAAGAAAAAAAGTATTTTATAATCTTGCATATTTGTTTCACCGTCGTCCTGCATTCATACGTCACAAATTCGCTTGTCTCCAGTCGAAACACAAGGCAATTGGCTAGCTGTTGCTGCTCCCTAGCGGTATGGAAAGGTACTACATGATTACTTTGCCGGGCGATTGATCGCACAGGCATAAAAATTTGATATTTTCCCGCGGCACACCGGCACATGGTTTGAGAAACACTGCACTAGATAAATGGATCGATAATAGACATGGCATACCGAAACAGGCCATACAAATAAAATTTGAAAAAATGTTTTATGTCTTTAAATAGCACTTACGCAAGAATGGCAGAAAGGGAGAGCATCTCAGCGGTGAGGTAGGAGAGGTACCCCACCACAAAGATGAAGCCCGGCTCAATGATCTGGATGCTTCTGGTGTATCGGGTCAGGAGAGAGAGCAGCAAACCAAACACGAGACCGAGGAGGGAGCCACCAACTGCCACCAAAAAAAAGGAAACTGGACACAACAATGGGGCGGGGGGGATACATGTCCCTGGAATCAATCAATCACCATGCTCCTTCAGACAGGGAATTTTCACTCCTTACCTACTGCACTGAATATATCCAAAAAATCAATGTAGGGTTTGTACTGGGGAATAAATGCCTCGATCGTATTGAAGAGCATCTACAATCAACAGCACAGCACACGATTGTTCATGGAAGTGAAATTGGACGCGATGTATTCAGAAAAGCGATGCTCGTCAACACATCTTGCTGTTTCATTGAATTTGTGAGCAAGGGTGAACACATTTCACGACTTTGTATTCATGAAGGGAGCATACTCACCACAGTCACACCATCATTGAGGAGTGACTCTCCGAACACCAGAATGAAAAGGACCTCATTGACGTGGACCTCTTCAAACACGGAAAATACAGCCACTGGGTCCACGGCGGCAATCACGCAGCTGAACAAAAGATAATGTAGCAAGTCCATGTCCAATTCACCTGCAAGAAACAAAAGGCGGGAGAGATCCATGTTTGGATGTGAAATTAAATTTCATGAAGTCATTTGTTAAGGTGAATTGGAAACCAATTGATTGGCCCTGCAATGTTTCATTCCGAGTGGGAACCGACTAGCGTCCTCTTACCCATGGCTCCTCCCTTCTGACAGCCCCACAGGGTGAACCCCAAACTGACAGTATTCCACAATGTCCCGATGACGGCGTAGACCAGAATGGTTCCAATGTTTCGGAAGAACAGTTTGTTTGGCATGAAATAGCCGGCGTCCAGGACGATTTGTGGAAGCAGGTAGAAGAAGAATACGGTCGGGGTCAGTTTGAAAAGGTGCACTGTGTTTGAAGCCCAGATGATGACACCCAGGATGAAGCCAAAGCAAATGAGCAGGGCGCTCTCTGGGATTATGTAGGTCACATGATGATTGGCCTCGATCACTGTGGAGAAACGCAGTTTGAGATTTTAAAGCATTGTGTTTTGTTTTGTTTTTTTCCCCCCTGCAGAGTTCAAACAAAATCATGATCTGGCGTAGTTCACAATCAAAACCAAAAACTACAACTAATTAGCCGCCAGTCATGGGAACACCCCTGCAGCCTCATATTGACCTGTTAGTTTAGGGTTCAGGATCTTTGCTGAAACAGTGTTGGAATATCCACCTCAGGGGCCAAAAAAATTCCATCCCTCACTTGCTAAAAAAATGCTCATAAGACGAGCAAACAGGTGCAGAGTCACGGGACCTGAGGCAGCTGAGATGATGGGAAATTAGCAATATTTCTCCCTGATTTGGTTTTAAATTACGATCCAAAATAATAATTAAAAAAAAACCTCAAAATGATCAATTTAGTGTTATACTGTAGTAACACTCTGTTTCAAGTAAATCATGCTTCGAACCCAGCAGTCGTGGCGTACGCCTCGCTGGCGCACACCAGAATGTTGACAATAATAATGCTAGCTTAGTAATGCTAGCACTGCCATTTTTGAAAATTGCTTTGATCATATTTCTTGGCTGGTTTAAATAAGATAAGAAATCCTTTACTCGTCTCGCAATGGAGTAATTCCCAATTCACAGCAGCAAAGTTATGAAAGGAAGAAGTTGAAGAACAAATATATCGGAGCTGCTGGAAAGGCAGCCACTCTCGCGGCGCCATCTTTAAGTCAAAATAACAAAATAACACAACACATAAGACACAGATAGTCGTGCAATCTTAATCACTTTTCCTGCATACACTTTGTGGTTTGAAGCAGTTATCGATGAGAGAGGAGAGGATCAAAGTGTCCTTTCACCAGTGGATCAGAAACGTCATGTTGAAAAATGTGCACACGTCTGCTACAAGCAAAGTTTTGAAAGAATGAAGCTACATTCAGACCTTGCAAGCAGGTTCTAAACTCTGCATGTCCCATTTAAACGTATTTATATGCACATGGCACCGATGTGGATTTGTAGTTGAACTTGGCTTGCTGTGACCAACCAATCAGAAGAAGATGCAGAAATGTTGACAATATCGTGGGCCAGCTAGCGGTCCCATTGAATTTGAAAGCTGAGCGCTTTGACAGGTTCCCAAGTACATAATAAATTAAAAGTATTATTGAAAAAATGAAGACGATAGGCTGTTGGGGATAAATGAATACAATTTCATGGAACAAATATTTGAATTTCCTTTGCATATCACCACAGAAGTATCAGAGATCATTTTGTTTTCAAACAAATGCCGATATTCCAGATATTTTTTACTTACCTAGTTTTGACAAAAATGCCAACAGTACCCCAATTGCAACGACATAAGGCCCCTCCACAAGATCCCACCTGAAGGACACAATGGCTCTCCTGCTGCCATTCCCACTTGCTTGGGTTCTAGAATCGTGATGCTTTGCTGTCTCATCCCTATTTCCGTCCGGGGACCCAAGGACCACAAAAATCAGCAGCACTGAGCAGAGGAGCCAAATGTATACAAATCCACAAGGCTGCATTTGATCAATTCAATGCTTGGAGGCAAGAAAAAGAAAGACACTCTTGCCCTTGAGCCCCAGATGTATGGCGTCATACAGTAAGTTGGCTTCTGACAAGTTCTTTCTTATTACTCTTCTTGCTTCTACCTCCTCTCGTTTTCATCTTTAATCCCCTAACTGAGTGTGCGTCCCTTGTAGTCGGGCTATGGAATAACTGCCCCCGAGTGGAATCACGTAGTCCTTTGGACGCAAAATGCTCCTTAGTCTTTGACGTTCGTGTGATGACGTTTTGGTGTCCTGACGTCACGTACCGAGAGCCTCCCACTAATTTGCGTTTAACGTGCCGCACGGAAGTCTGAAAATGTTACGTTGGAATCGGGGTTCAAACTCACGGTTCAGCTCATGGGCCAGAGCTAGTTTAACGTTGTTTATTTCATAGTCAAATGCGGTTTAGTATGGTTATAGAATCGCCCGAGATAAGTAATTTCAGAATTGTAAAACCGGTTGTTAGTAATTAATTTTGTTCCGCGGAGACGTTGACTGGTAATCGGTGCCCTCTGGCTCCCCTTAGTGGTGAAAACTTGTAACTGGTAATAATAATAACAATAATAACAATTTTATTTTCAAAACATGATTGTTTAATAAGAACCTGATTGTACTTTTAGGGGTACAACGGCCCTTCCCAGGGAAAAATATACAAAACAAATATCTCACAAACAGTTTGCCCTATGTGGTTGTTATTAGTGTACACTTGACCAGTTATTCCCACACTTTTAAGAGCCACGGTGCATATTTTACATTTGAAAAAAAAAAGTATAATAGAAGAAGAATTAGACATTTTTTTGTTTGTTTGTCAAACAATTAGCCCCATGTGATTGTTCCTCGTGTAAAAACTTACATTTGAAAAACTAAATACATCCCTTAATCATTAAGGCAGCTAGTTGTTTTGCTATTCGTGTTTTATCTCATGGGCTGGTGTGTTGAAATACAATTTAGATTCAGAAAAAAAAATGTATTTAATGCTACATTGAAGCCTTCCCATCACTTTACTTGAATGGATTATCTTCATAAATAAAAAGCTGTACATATTACATATCTTCAAAAATGTCTTTACAATTTGGTCAAGATGCCCTATTTCATTTTTCACCTGATACTATGTATGCATTAACATGCTCGGTAAATAATGTGCATGCATGCTTCTCGCACACGTCTTTAGCAAATGGTGAAGATGGAGTTACTTGGGTCCAAGTGTCAAGAGTACAAAGGTTATAATGGGGTTGAGTTTAACCAGTCTCACAGAAAAAAAAACACATTCCCTTGACAATATTTCTAGTGGAGCCAGTGCAAAGTCTGAGGTAATATTCTGTGTCTTTTGGCAGTTAAAGGAGATGATGAGGGAAGGCTACATGTGACCCCCGTGTCTGTCAGAAGGTGGCGGCGGCGGCGGTGGCGGTGGTGTCAACGGTGGTGGAAACTCATCTTCGTCCCTCTCTTGTGTGGCGGGTGCATCTGCTTGCATGAAGGAGTCTGTGGAACGAGTACTGATACGTAGCGGGGCGAGGCGCCGCAGGTTGCTGGGTGTCCACGGCAGCCTCACTTGGGCCCTCTGCGAGGGGGCCACCATGCCGCTATCGAGCTCAGCCTCGGCTAACCACGGTGGGATCTGCATGGGCGCCATATAGTCCAGCTCTGGCATGAAGGCAGGATTCTCAATACCAGCTGGAAATTGACAAAATGTTTTAGTTTTTTTCCCCCCCAAGTGTGGAAACAAAAAAACAATTGAGCTGATGGATTCATTTTACCTCCCACTCTGTAGGTGACCCTCATGGCGAGTGAGTCTCCTGATGCTTCATAGCCAGATGCGCTGTCTCCCTCTGAGAACTCAAAATCTAGAACAAAAGATGTTGTAAACGTCACGTGGAACTACGTATGATTTTCATTATTTTTATTTTGTTGCTGTGTGGAGCTCTGATACGAACCTTCATCACCAGAATGATAGCTTTTGCTTTTATCTGTTGATTTTCTGGATGGCATCTGGAATATAGAAGAAGAAGTTCTTGACATACAGACGGTGATTGGCCAGGCCAGCAAGGCCTTTTGCTGGTCTAAATTGTCTTAATTTGTTTGCCAACAGTTTATTATTCTCTTTCTTGTCTCCACTACTTCTCCGTGGCTGTTATAGTGCATTTTTGTATACGGTTGTATGTTTTCCTTTGCTTTTATCTGTTGATTTTCTGGATGGCATCTGCAATATAGAAGAAGTTCTTGACATACAGATGGTGATTGGCCAGGCCAGGATGGCCTTTTGCTGGTCTAAATTGTCTTAATTTGTATGCCAACAGTCTATTATTCTCTTTCTTGTCTCCACTACTTCTCCGTGGCTGTTATAGTCCGTTTTTGTATACGGTGATATGTTTTCTATAACTGCAAAACTGTGATAGCGGTGGATTAAGTTGGGTAAGTCCCCACCCACTAAAGTCCCAGGTACCAAATGTACAGCCCGACACTCTATACAGCCAAAGATAAATACATGCCCAGAACTGAATGACACAACCCTGTTTGACCTTTTGTTGCTGGTCTTTCTTTTGGTGCTTGGTTATCGTCTTCGGCGGAGCGACACCCATCTTTGCTGACTTAAACGACTCCAAACGACTCCTCATGGTCCTCTGGAAGATCTCCTGCACCTCATTTTCATCTTTGTTGACCTCAAAATGACTCCGGCTGTACCTGTGCCGGTGCTGGGTTTTTTTTTTTTGAGGATGGACGTGAGTCACTCAGTGCACAGTTCATTCTCCAGATGAAATTTTGATCCGCGCCGACAGAAGTCGCTACCTGTTTCCTGCCTTTGTACAAGTGCTGCTGCAGTAGATGGTGGCTGTTGATGTCCTCTGCTTCCCTCACACCTTTGATGGTCTGCTCGTGCATTTCCAAGCTCACCGATGGTACTGGGTCTCGTCTGTTAAGGTAAAAGCATCACAGTTGTGTCCTGTTACGTTCAGGCGTCAAAATATTCTGGGTTCCTATAGCAGGAAACCTGGACTTTATAATTCAATATTCCCATATATATGATAAGGTTTGGCTCACCCCATGGGTGACACTGGACCACGATCGTCCGCCATGTCAGCCATGATATCTGGCATCACCTCTGAGAATTTTTCCCCATACTTCTTCTTGAAGTCAACAAATGCCGATTCATTGCGGATGAACTCCAGTGAGCCCCTGCGTTCGCCCTGCGCAAACGGCATAATTGTTCTTTTTAATGTTTGCTCATCAAAAAAAAAAATGCTCTTCAGGTCGCTTACCTCAGCCACGTAACTCATCGCATCCTTAAGGTTCAGCTTATGGAAAACTTTAAAGACATAGTCACGATTCTTCCTTGCGGATGGCTTCATGAAAATTCCGGACATCCATTTCTCCTCAAAATGACTCCACCTTTGCCAAAAGCAAAAAAAATAATAATCATAAAATAATTCAAACAGTTCAAATGTTAAATCTGAATCAAAATGTTGTCATACTTGTCTCTCATGTAGTTGTGTCCAATTTGCCCGGATATATCTTCGATGGCGACAAGCATGTGATCAAAGACCTGAAAACAAGTACTTTAAGTCTTCAAAGTTCATGCCGACAGGTGCTAAAAATGAACCCTTACTGAAATTCACCTTGTTCTGCACTTTTTCGATAAGCGTGATGTCGCACACCGCAGCTCTCTTGACTTTGAGCCAAGTGACAAGAGGTTTCATAGTTACTCCCTGCAACCCAAAGATAGAACATCAGGGTTGTCAAATGGAGGACAAAAAAAACATGGCCGAACTTTGGCAGAAGTCTTTTGGAGACATAAAACAATTACCTGAAGGATGACAGTGAAATAAACAACAATCAGAGTGGTGGAGACCATTAAATTCTTCTCCTTAATCTTGTTGTCATCCAGCATCACTGCCAGACCGTAGGCCACCGCCCCTCGCAGGCCACCATAGCTCATGATAATCTGATCAATGACCTCCAAGGGCACCAGCCGGAATTTGTTCATGATCCACGTGAGGAAAAAGACTCCTGTTGAACAGCACATCGCGAGTCTTCAGCTATCACAATCACATTTAGGAAACTTCACCTCAAACGCAACGAAAATCTTACCGATGACGCGATACACAAAGATGAAGAGAAGTGTGAGGAGAACAAAGCCCGTGTTCCACACCCATAGTGTCTTATCGACGGCAGAGATTCCAAGGAAAACAAAAATGATGGTTTCGGACCCGTTGGCGAGCACCTTCATGGCATATCTGACTGTCGTGACGGACCTTTCGTCCATGTTTGCGTTGATGTATTTTTGGCAGCTAACGCCACAGAAGACGATTCTGTAGTGAGAAAGTGCAACAGATTTACAGAGAGACTGGAAAGAGGTAGGAACTTCACAAAATAACGAAGTGGTCTTTCAATAGCACTTACGCAAGAATGGCAGAAAGGGAGAGCATCTCAGCAGTGAGGTAGGAGAGGTACCCCAACACGAAGATGAAGCCTGCCTCGATGATCTGAATGTTTTTCGTGCATCTAGTTAGAAGAGAGAGCAGCAAACCAAACACCATGCCAAGGAGGGAGCCGCCGAATGCCACCACAAAGAACGAAACTGGAGACAAAGGGAGAATGTTTTGTTTCAAAGATTATAAATATTATTCTAACATGTCATATGATGACGACTACTTACTTATTCCTTTGATGATCTCCACAGCGTCAATTTGGGATCCTCCCAGGGAGACAAATGAATCAAACACATTGAAGAGCACCTAAAGTTAGAGAGGGAGGATTTTTACTTTACTTTTGACTTGGTGCGTTATAAAATACAGGACAACAGAACAAATTATCTGGCCAACAAGAACAAGGGCATGAGCATTGAACCTTGTGGCACACCACATATTTCATGAGTAGTATAATCATTCATTTAGTGGTACAAACTTTGATCTGCCCAAAAAGAGTACGTATTGTCAATGATGCAAACGTTCAAATTTAGGGTTGACGGTTATAAGTGGAGATGATGTCTGAGTTTCTTTATGATTTTACTCAGGGCAAATTCTACTGTGGCAGGTGCGTAAACCACATTGGAATGGTTCATTGACTTCATGCTAGCATGTGTGCCAGGAGACCACAAACAGAAATTGACAGAATTGTATTTTACACAACAATTTGGAACATTGTCCTGTTCAGAAACCTTTCACGGTAGTCGTACTAAAATAGAGCATACGAACCACTGTCACGCCATCGTTGAGCAGCGACTCTCCAAATACCAGGATGAAGAGGACCTCATTGACATGGACCTGTTCAAACACAGCGAGGACGGCCACCGGGTCCACGGCGGCAATCAGACTGCCGAAAAGAAGGTATTGCAGCAGCCCGATGTCCAGATCGCCTGCAAAAGGTCAGAGGACAGATTATCACTTTGCAGCGACAAAACAATGTTTTTAAATTTCAGTTGGACTTTAATCAGCGCTTGTGCTCAGTTTTGAGTTATTCATTAGACTAACGTCGGAACTTTGATCTGCATATGCAGTATACGTACAGTATGGCTACTTTTTACCCTGTGTTGGATCCGAATTTTGACCCAAGGTTTCCCTTCTTACCCATGGCTCCTCCCATGTGGCAGCCCCACAGTGAGAGTCCCACGCTAGCAGCGTTCCAGCAGGTCCCAATAATAGCGTAGACAAGGATGGTCCCCATGTTACTGAAGAACAGCTTATTTGGCATGAAGTAGCCCGCATCCAGGATGATTTGAGGCAGCAGGTAAAAGAAGAAGACGGTCGGGGTCAACTTGAAGGTCTGCACCTTGTCCGCACCCCAGATCATCCCGCCGAGGATGAACCCGAAGCAAATGAGCAGGGCGCTCTCCGGGATGATATTCGTCACATGATGGTTGGCCTCAATTACTGTTGAAACGAAAAGAAATGAGAATGGTTAAGGGAGTCTGTGGAATTATTTACAATCTCGATTCAAATCAACTTTTTAAAAATGTTACACTCTTCTGCCTGCCAGACCGGCGTTCAGACTCAAACAAAATAACAAAATCCTAAAACTTAAACTTGAATGCGGTTGCAAAATTTGCAAATCATCAACTGTTGAACTTTTTGCCCTGGGCATATCATTAACCATGGTGGCTGCGTATATAAATGCCCAGAAATATCTTTGCATAACTAAATAGACGTTTGGTTAAGGATCCTTGACTTTATGGCTGAATAATCAAGCCCAGTGAACCTGTGAAAAAGGCACATTTCACAATGTTGATTTATGTCAGTGGGGATGATTTGTGTTGTGGGGTTGCATTCGTTAGGATTAGAAAGCTTTTTTTATGTGGGGGGGGGGGGGATTTCATTTCATAGCCGATTGCCAATCCTAGCAATTGGAATCTGGGAGGAAACCGGAGTACCCGGAGAAAATCCACACAAGCACGGGGACAACATGCAAACTCCACACAGGAAGGCCAGAGCCGGATCGAACCCACGACCTCTGCACTGTAAGGTCAACGTGCTAATCACTGGACCAGCGGGCCGCCTGCAGCGTCTATAATCATTAAAAATGAAGGCTGCATCTTCCCCTGTTCTTTTTCCATCAATGTTTCTATGAACAACCGTTTTTTTGTTTGTTTGGTTTTTTTTTAATGACATACCCAGTTTTGACAAAAAAGCAACCAAGACCCATAACGCGATCAGATAAGGGGTCTCCACATGATGCCACTTAAAAGACACGACGGGTATTCCGGTGATGCTGGAAGCGTGGCCGTGTTCACTTGCGTCGGGTTCGGAATTTTGATGGTCGCCATTCTCCACCGCAACCCCGGGGATGAAACAAATCAACAGTATTGACCCGAGAAGCCAAATGGGTGCATGTCCACGTGGTTCCATTTGGGACAAGAAAATACCAAAAGTCTCTCAAAAGATGACAAAGTCCCGTGATGTGAGGGAAGTTCACTGAAAGAGGAGTCAGACAGTCCGTCACGCTTATTTTCCCTTTTTTTCTTGATGATCTCGATATATGGCTACGGATCCCTTCTTCCTCCTGTAGTCCGGCGACAGAGCGGGCCGAATGCCGGACTCAGCTTTTTTATACGTTCCGTATCTCCTCTCTGACCAAAGTTGAGCGTTGAATTAAACAGAGCGTAACGGAAATCCACAAAAGGTGTCCAGTTATTCAGTCACATTTTGAAACACCCACCACCTCGTTTTTTGGTCTCAAATGTGTGACATGCTCACATGCGTCAACGTTTACCGTGACACTTTCAGAGTGGAGGATTAAGTAAAGTGTTACCGGCAATTTGATTGATGTTCAATGAATAGCTCCGGATGCGTTTGCCAACATTTCCAATGGCTTCATCCTGCAGGTTTGGGCCGAGTAATGATTGACACCGCTGTTGCATAATCTTTAGTTAAAGCATTCCCTTTTAGGTAACGTGCCCAAAAACGAAGGATAAGTGGTATTTGGAAAACCAAATTAGAACCAAATAAATAAATAAATAAATATCAGAATGTCATAGCGAACATGAGCATTGTGATTTGCCTCAGCGATGCTCACAATTTCACCATTTTTTCACCATTTAGTGCAAAACAGGTGACATAAGAGAACACGTCGGACTTTTCTCTCACATTGAAAGACAAGCTTTGAGGAAATGTTTGAAATGTTGTTCATTTGAATTGTTTTTAACCCTTTCAGGGACATGTCATCAGGTTATAGGGTGCATGAAAGGGTTCATTCGGTGATTATTTTGCGGACCGCAAATGGAAATCCTGCCACATTTTGAAAGTCACCGGATGCAGGTATGTACGGTACAGTAAGCACACATTTAAAAAAAACCCTCCATATAAGAAGTTTATGAGCTGAAAGTGAGGAAAAAAAACCACAAATGTCCCTGCTTTGTTCTTTTACTACACGTCGGGAAAGAAGCTCTGATGTCGCAGTGCATGTGCACATCTGACGAAATATAGATTAGCCAACACTGCATCCTCCGACCTTTGCATGTTCCTTTCCGTATAATGTACGAGTTCATCGTCTATTCTTTCACAAAGCGCTGATTCGGGCAAGTTGTGGCCGTATGACTGGAGGTTTTATTTGGCCGATTGTTCCGTCCTGTTTGCGCAGGACAAGGCACAATAGCCTCATTGGAAAGCATTGATAGTTTGACACGCGAGCTCTCCCGCAGGTGTGTCACTCTAATTACGTGTTAAATGACATCATATCGATTTGTATCAACGAATAATCGATTACTTCAAGAGGTTTATTCAGTCAGTTTTGATTCAATACTGTTCACTGTTGTTTGTGGCTGCAATGTAGACTTGTACTGCCTCACAGATGGAAGTGTAGGAGACTGGACTCTCTCAGAATTGTGTGTTAATTATTCCTTTGTTGTGTGTTCACAAACCCCCCATGGAATTTATTTTGTGATTTCCTCGCTTGATTTTTCTGTTTTCGTACATTTTTTTATGCTTTTCTTAGTGTCTTTGAAGTATTTGTTAATTTACGTTTTTTCAGAGGCAGTCTTTGAACGCCTCTCGAGCGGAATATGAAGAGGAGGCGCGGAGATGGAGAAGGACGTGGCTGTATTTGTTGAGACTGTGAAAAGCGTTAATAAAGTATCCGTTTTAAAAACCAACACCACAGCTCTCCTTTTTCGGAGCTGCAACAGAAGCGTTTGTTAACGTTTTTATTTGCAACATTCGTGACGCTCGATTCTCGTTAATCGTGCTGTTTTCTCATGGCTGCACACTCGCGCAACAGCCTTGACGACTCACGAGATCGTAAATCCTCCAGGATCATGGCTGTCCTTTAACCGGATCATGTCAATCATTTTGAAAATAGCGACAATTATCCAGACAGTTTAGGGAGTTATAAATGGATCTTGCATGTGCATTGTAAAATCAGATTACTGTGATTTGACTGCGCAATACGAGCTACCGGTATGGGTCACCATGTTACATTTAGTAAAGGTGAAGTGTGCCGGGAATCACAGTTCAGCTTGTCATGAATCACACACTGTGCACTCGAGGTGGGTTGTAAAAGCGATTGCTGATCGAGATAACACTTTTTCAGTCTTAGAAAACGTAAATAAGCGAAACAAAATAGGGAGTTGGAAGCTACGGAAAGCCGAAGGAGTCAGTCGGAATTTTTGGCGGTAGTGATGGAGCGCTCCAAGTGCGACCTATCTGCATTAGAACAAAAGCAATCAATAGGCTAGTGGGTAAGTAGTTCAGCATGCTTGATGGCTGCTCAAAACAAACAAAGGAAATAATCAATGACGAAGGTGACGCGCTGCCTTATCACAGACTACCCGGAAAAGAGCATCATTGTGGATTCTTTCGGATAAATGCTCTCTTTTAATTGGAGTTAACCCTTTCAGGGACAGCGGTTACTACAGTGGACAGCTTATCATGTTATCAGCTTTCGGGGTGCATGAAAGGGTTCAACAAGTCATTAGGAATACAGTACGCTCAACCACACTACCAAATAAAAAAACAGAAGCAAACGTGTTTGCTTTTTTAATCACCCGAACGTGACTCGACTGTAATGTGAAGTACCAAAAGAAAGCAAGCATTGTAAATCCCTGAGCAGGAAACTAGATCTGGGAAAAATTGGCGTCATTGTCCGCCTTTCAACCCGTGAGGATGAGTGAGTTAAAGTCAACAATGAGGGTGTGTGTGCATTTGTTGATGTTTGGGCCCAGTGTTCATCAGGAATACTTCAATCTATACGGTAGTTTCTTGAAAGATAAGGCGGCCAAACCACACCCCCATTCCACGCATTCTCATGAAACTGGAATCAAATGGGGAGGGGGGGGGTCACGTTGTTCTTAACCGTATGACAAACGGAAGTACCATCCATCCGTGATAAGCACCTAAAAACATCACAACACAGTATGTTGCAACGTGTGACAACTACATGCCGGGCATCCACAGAATAACATTGTCTTAATCGACATCGCACAAATCCTTCATCATATTCCTCAAGGAAGACCGCATTCCCTTATTTATGTGTCATGAAGCGTACACAAACACGGACACAAATGCAATCATTGACAGTGTCCACAGTGCTTCCCATGTTGTGGTGTATACACAAAAATAAAGACTCTGATCACTTGATGCCAAAAAGTCTTATACCATAATACTTTGCGCGATTGCATATTCGAAACTCGATGTTTCGAATATGCTGGTTACCTGAGAAGAGGGTCAAAACACGACAACAGCCCACAGTAGGATTCAATAAAACCCCGATATCAAAGTTTTCTTTCAATCGACAGCTCAACTCCATTTTAATAAATCACGTCACGCGTTTTTAAAACGGATCATCTGATTAACCTGGTGCAACATGCAAATGACACATTGAAACAGATCACGTCTAATACAAACCGGTGAGCAGAGATCTTCAATCCGAATGAATACAATCACATATGTATGCTGGTTTTCCAAAATAAAAGCCAATTTTATTTTGACTCAACACAAAGATGTCATGGTGGACTACAGAAATCGGACTACCGGTATATTTATTGTCAGGAAACGGAAATTCTGGGCGTTTGAACAATATTAGATTTTTTAAAATCGATTAATTTGATAATGGATTAGTTGTCGATTAATCGTTCCGCCTCAAGTAGATTTTATGCCACTCTCCTTAAATCTATTTTACAGTTTGTCAGATTGTCATCCGTGGAAATTTAACCCTTTCGGGGACGGCGGTTGCTTCAGTGGACAGCTTATCATGTTTTCAGGTTACAGGGTGCATGAAAGGGTTAAAAGAAGTAACAAGAGTGATTTGTCAAATTAAGGAATGGAAATTACAGATTTTTTTTTCTTTTCTCAAAAAAAATAAAATAAAGCGAATAAAAGTAAAAGGAGACAAAACAATGCTCAAGTAAAGTCAAGATACCTGAACATTTGACCTAAGTACAACAATGAAGCATTTGTTACATGGTTACTTCTCACCACTAAAATGTTCTCATCGCTGCGTTACCTTCCTTTCACCTTATTTTATCACACAGCGGACATTCAAACTGACTCACTGAGTTTGCAGATCCAGGAGACCAGAATCCACAGAGCCACCAAGTACGGGACAGAGACGTGACTCCACCTCCAGGAGACAATCGGCAAAGTGGTGATGGGCCCACCACCGTGACCCCCACCTTCACCGTGACTGTCTCCCGTCACATCATGACCAGAATCCGTCACATCGCCCGTCTCTGTGTGGGGACTTGAGGAGGTCGTCCCGTGATCACTGCTCGTTTCAGTCTCATGTCCGTTGTGTTCGGAGCGGGCCGCGCCGGGCAGGCTGCGTCCTTGGGAAACCATCAATAACACACAAAGTAAAAGTGTTATCCGCCTCAGGGTTGCCATGCCGTTTTTATTGTTTCGATCTCAAAACAAAGTTTCAAAAGTGAAGCACAGGGTTGGTTCTCTGTATTGTCTCTGGTGTCTCCTGCTTGAAGTTCAGCCGTCTTTCACTTTGCTCTCATGCATACGTCCACATCTTTATCTGGCATGAGCACGGTGGCCGTCCCCTGTGGCTCAGCAGTCAGTCAAGGATCCTGCTTTTTTTTTTTTTTTTTTTTACAGCAGGTGAGCCTCAGCCCAACCTGATGCTTGTCTGTCTCCTCCCACTTTCTTCCTGGCTCAGCGAGTTCATCCACTTCGTTCGACAGAAGATTCTGTGCCTTCATCGCTCCTTTATTGCCACAGACGCTTTATATGCTTCTTTCACTTCATGTTATAGTTGTTAAGTTACTGTATAACTTAACTACTATTTTAAACCGGACTTTGAAGTTGCCTACATGTCTGAATTCCCTTCTTTGTGTGAGATTTATTGCATGTCTATTTTTGGAAAAGACTCGTAGCTTGATTTGTTCCAAAAACAAAAACAAAATTGTTATAACTTCCAAGTTTGGGAAATAAAATCCAGTTTGTTGGAGAAATCTAAAAATGCTCCACTCGGCCACTTTTTATAGTGTGTCATTTGGCTTCCTATTTTATATGCGATAAGTTTTGCTTTACTCTGTGTTAAAGACTCTGTGTTAATCGGTGTTAAACAGATTCCAGACCGAATAATAAAAAAATACTTGCTGCTGAAGACATCAAGATGGAAATACCATAAAATAAAAGCTAAACTTTTGTCTCATTTTCATCTCTTGTTCAGAAACCCAAATGAATTGACCTTGCCCTTCCAATTGTGTTCATCTCCAATAAAAAAAATAATTAAAAGTGGAATGATGCCATTTGGTTCGATTCAATTCGACTCTTTGTAAGCAAATCCTATTTTCTGGTTCGAATCAGTTTTCGTTAGACCATTCGCTTGAGGTTGCAAGGAACCCGCAGTTGAGGAAAAAGAGAACAGAAATCCAATATTGCACAACAGTGTTCCAAAAATACAAATCAAACACATAAAATCCCCACCGGGAAGGTTGTTTCAAGATAAAAATTGCAATATTTGTTTCCTGCTGTTTCCTGCACGTGCAACGATTTGCTAAGTGATAAGTACAACTTGATGAAATCCTGTCATATAAATTTTATTGCCATCGAGAGTCTACGACTGCTACTCTTTTCCTGCTCGACCATTTATTTCATTTATAACTTCTGAGAAGGCTGATGAATGAAAAGGTAGTGAATTCAAGAAAAAAAAATGCGGTGGATGAACTGTATGTGCGCTTACATGCCAGCGCATGGTGGAGGAATATCATTCAGACAGCCAACTTACATCAAACTCAAGTCAAAGATATCCAGCCATGCGGAGAGCGGCACACTCAGTTCCATGCTGGTGTTCTCTTTCATCATCGTACTGGCTGGGCAACGGGACGCTGTTAGCACGCCTCCTCTGTTGACAGTTTATGAGTCAACTCGATTGCAGCGATTGTTGACCTGCAGAGAAAAATGTGGGTCTGGGGTCAGAGGTCATCAGGCGATTGTTTTAACCTCTGAGGTTAAGTCAGAGCTAGTAACACGTTGGACAGAATAATAACATGATAAGCTGTCCACTGTAGTAACCGCTGTCCCTCAAAGGGTTAAAGCCATAATATATGTATAGAATTTTTTTTCATCTTTACTTGACTTGTATGTTAAAACACACTCAAGATATTTGTTTTTGGTTTCCCTCAAAGGGTTGAAGCCATAATATATGTATAGATTTTTTTTCATCTTTATTTGACTTGTATGTTAAAACACACTCAAGGAATTTGTTTTTGGTCGTTGGAGCCACTCTAGCAAACAAGCCACAATCAGAAAAATGTACATTTAGCACATCATCACATGAGTACAGAGAGTCACGAAGAAATGTTAACCGACCACAAATCCGCAAATGATGCAAAGAGTGGTCAGGCAATTTTCTCTGCTGACACGTGTTGCATTACTCGAAAGCGATTTACGTTCTGCCAATGTACGTCTTCCATGTTGCTCGCACATTGCTAATTGCCGTTCTTCCTTCTCCTTTTGCGCATGCACGATCCTTTCTACAGAGAGACAGTTCAAACATGTACGATGACGTTGTACGAAATGTCATTTGCATACACATGCTGTGGTTGAACAGCTGGTTTTATTCGGGAGTGCGTTACATGTTGCATGCGCTGACCTAGATTCAAATAAACTATTAAATCTATTCCAACATGTACAATTGATCCAAAAAGTTACTCAAGTACCTGTAACCAAGTAAACGTTGCTTGGCAAACCAACCACAAATCATCGTGAGGAAGGAAAAAGGCTGAATCACATTGGCCGACAAAACAGCAGCTGCTCTCTGATATACTGTTGTTGGAATTCGTGGAATATAGATGGAATGTCCCAACTTCCTGAAGAACTACTTCCTGTATCTGTAATTGATTTACCGTTTGCCCGAGAAAGTACCATTACTATTTTTTTATTGAGAAAACAATCCTGGACAACCATTTTTCTCCTCCGGGACTAATCAAGATAACTGTAATTATTGTTAATCTTTAAACGTAATGAGTTGAGGGACAGTATTTGCGCGGAACTTGGTTGAATAAATGAAAAGGAATTTCCTCCAAACCTTCATGCATCGGATGAGGAAAGGTCTCCCTTACTTTGTTGACAGTGTCAAATTCTTGAGTAGCGTTTGTTGGACGGGCTGCCACCTGCATGGAGACCAGTCGAAATGGAGGCCTGTGTTTACAAGTTGACAGTTTCAGTCATTGTCATGTTGAAGCAACACCAAGCTCATTAAGGTGACCTTTGAAATGCACACCATCAAGTATAATCTTCAAATGTAATCCTTTCGCTCGGATTGAATCTTTGGTCATTTGGATGAAGTCAATGACACCAGAGCAGAATTTAAAAAATATGTCATTTGAATGCACTCGGCTATTATAAATCATGCAGTGATGTCATTTCAGATTTGGATTTGATAAAGTCATTCATGACCTTTAATAGTGCTATTTAAAAGTGAGCATAATCATATTTCTGAAGGCAGAATTTAGAATACAGTACAGCTTTTGTATTGGATGTCATTTGAATGAGCTGGCATACAAGTGCATACTGTTTACGCAAGATAGAATAGTCAGATGCTCGACGGGAAAAATTGATGCAGTTGAATCAATCATTCTCCCTTACATGGTTTATGATTGTGATTATTATTTGGGCCAAATATACCTCACAGCTCTACAGTTTGGCAGTTTGAACCCGGGGTACGGACTCCCTGCATGGATTTTCATGTCATCCTCGTGCTTGTGTGAATTTTCTGCAGGTGCTCTGGTTTCCTCTACCATAGCCCAAAAATGTGCTTGGTGAATTAAAGACTCTAAATTTTCCTTAGGTGTGAATGTAAGTTCGGATGGTTGTCTTTATGTGCCCTGCAATTGGCTGGCAACCAGTTCAGGGTGTCCCCCGCCTACTGCCCGAAGACGGCTGGGATAGGCCCCAGCACCTCCCGCGACACTTGTGAGGATAAGCAGATCGGAAAACGGATGGATGGATGGATGGAATTATTATTATTATTGTTATATCACAGATTTTTACTATTACTTGACAATAATAATAATAATAATAATATATTATATGACATCTTCTTACTACAGTATTACTTTACTATAATAATAATAATTATTATTATTATTATTATTATTATTATTATCTAACATATTATTATTACTTTCTCTTACTATTAATTTAGTCATTATTATTATTATTATTATTATTGTTATTATTATTATTATTATTATTATTATATGACGTATTCTTACGATGATGTAAACCTGATGTGCACGGAATCAGTGTAATCAGTGTAAACAACATTTGTAGAAAAGTTTACTTGCATCACTGATTAAAATATTTTGTAAAAAAAAAATGTTGTTCGGTGTTATTAGCAGTAGTCGGAGCGGTCGTCAAATATATCGTCAAGTGTGTCTGATTGTCGTGAGTTTTGATGGCGATGATAATCCAGTAAGTAATGCCTTGGCGACATCTGGGTTAGCGGTTTGTTATGCTAGCTGGGAGGGAGCTCACATGACGTTACCCAGAATTCCCTGGGCGAGCTGTAGCACACCGACTCCCCGTTGAGGAGGAACAAACAGGGATGCCTGTCGCTATCGGTAAGTCAAACCAAACTTCAGCTCATTTCTCCAACCAAAGCCGGTTCGGAAATGGAACGTCTTGACACAGACGTGATGGGGTTGCTTCCTTCCGGTGTTGTACATGCCTTCGTTATGAAACAACTTGTTGATCCGGGCAGCCGGCAAAGTTTTCGCTCCATGCAACAGGCTTCCTCATCTGGTGGTGGAAGTGTTGGTTAACATGCTTGGTGCATTGTGATTGTGTTTTCGAGACAAAGTAATCGAGAAAAAAAAAAGTCGACCCGGGAATGCTTCTTGCTCATGTGGTTGACACGTGAGAAAAACAGGTGAGAACGGAAAGTGATATCGGGCTCTGACAATGAGTTTGAGGTCAAAGGGCGTTTTGCTGGAAAGATCCGAGAGATAGAACAAGAATTAGACAAGTGAAATTAAACTGAGGTGGTTGTTGTTGTTGTTGTGTGCGTGTTTTTTTTTTCAAGTTGCTTCTCTTTTGACACAGTGAATTGGTTAAACTGGGTCACAATAATTTTTGAGCAAAGTGTATTTGAAACATTTGGTCATAGGTTCACAGGAAACGTGTTATCCTCAAGTTCTGTTTGTTTCTCCTTTCAGTGTGCATACTTTCATCAATAAATTGATTAGTCAAGAAAATTACACTAGCCAATAGCAAATTTTAATCAGAGATGACTTGATGTAACTGTACTTTTGATGTGGATTTCAAGGCTGCCCTTTGTTCTTGCGCATTAGGCTTTCAAGATATATTCATTTTTATGTTTGACCTATAAAAGCTAGTGCAATGCAATTACTAAATATATGACATATTATATAACCCGATGTTCGAGAGAAAAAAACGAGGGCAGATTCGGATTCAGCGTAAAAATCATTTCGTTACATCACTGGGGAAAAAATGCAGTTAAAATTGTTGACCGGTGAACCCATCAAACCAAGTGTTATGTCATCAAGTGCTCTTGGAAACATTTAATGGTCTTCTCCAGACTCATGAGTACAGCACCTTCAAAAACTATATTTTATTTTTCATCCAGTTCCATGACAGACGACAGTGAGGGTTTTTTTGTTTGTGTGTTTGTTTTTTTTTTTACATGACACACTTACTATTATAAATAAAGTATATGAATCAAATACCTACAGTTCAAGGTTCACATTATTTTTCTGACTAATGCTCTAAAATCCAAAACATATGAAGTGTTTGTTTTGCTAGCATCATTCGGACATGAAATTTGTTTCAAAAATCTAAAACAAAGTGTGATGCTAGTTCCCCTTGGGTCAGCAAATAATGGCCTCGTTCCAAAGTGCTTCCCTCCAGCTTCACAAGATAACAACTCTATTGTCAAAAACCAAGAAGTGACTTGTTGCTGTCAAAAAGATCATTAAAGTCGTGTGTTTTCACCCAAAGGTTAACAGCCCGACTTTTTCCAAGACACACAGTGATCACGTGACGTTACCTCAAGCTCGAAAGACGCATATAAATGAGGCTAAAGTTTTATTAGCTTCTCTTGTCTCTCTCTGATCCGCAGCCTCCGGCATGGATTTCAAGGTTGCGTTTTCAGCCTTGGAGGCCGCGTGTAAAGAAATTATTTCCACTTTTTCTGACGCCGCTGCCGATCTTGTGCACGGCCCCGTGACCCAACGCTTGGTGATGTGCATGAAAAAGATTCAAGAACACGCTCGAGCCATCGAGCCTTTGATCGGCAGCTTCATCGCCGTCTACCACCATTACGACTTTGACGCGCAAACGCCTGGAAATGGGTATCGCACCCTGATCAAGGTATGGAAATAAATGTCATTTGATGCCAAATGGGAAAGTCAATCCTATCGCCTCTTTTTTCATATGCGACTTTCAGGTGTTGCAGTCGTGTCTTTTGCACATCCTACACAAGGCTCGCTACATTGCCTCGAATCACAAGAGCGCCTTCTTCAGAGCGGACCACAACGCCTCCGAGATGGAGGCCTACTGCAGCGCCCTTTGCCAACTGCGAGCGCTGCTCTACCTCGCCAAGCGGCTGATCAATGACAACGATTTTGGCCAGCTGTACTCCCTGCAGGACCTCGACCTGAGCCACAGATACGTGCAGGAGTACAGCTCCATGCACAAAGCCTGTTTCTATGGCCGCTGTCTGGGCTTTCAGGTCTGCCGGCGACAAATTCACACTTCCGCGAAGATGTTTACCAATCTTCAGACTTACGGAATTGATTTGAAGAAATGTTTCGCTCGCACGTTTTTGAAGCAAAACTCTTGCATTGTTTCCCTTGGACAGTTCTCGCCGAGTCTTCGTCCGTTCCTTCAGACGATTGTCATTAGCATGATCTCATATGGTGAAACTTATAGTAAACAGCAGTCCGGGCTGGGTGAGTCTTGGTCCTGACCTCCGATACGTTTCTGTACAACGGTCCATCTTCAATGCGCTCATGTCTTTCCTGATTTGTCTTCTTTTGTCAGGTTTAGCCGCCCTGTCTCTGCTCACATCAGGGAAGTACGTCATTGATCCAGAGTTGCGCGGCGCCGAATTCGAACGCATTACTCAGAACCTGGATATGCAGTTTTGGAAATCCTTCTGGAACATCACAGAGTCCGAGCTTTTAACAGTAGGCAGGGTCACATGTTTTCATCCTTATTGTTCCGAGTATTGTTGTTTTTTTTTTTTTGTTTTTTTTTTAAACCTGAAGTCCAAGTGAGAGTTTCAATGTATTTCCTGTTTTGCTCCGGTTCTCTCTTCAGGGCTTGTGTAGAATAGCCTCCTACCCCGTCCAGTTGAACCTCACACTAACGATACCTCCGGTTCCGTTACGCCTCCCACTGGCATCGGACCCAAATCTGTCGACTACCGTGTCACCTCCGCTGGCCCACTGGGGCCCTGGCCCAGTCCACATGCGCCTCATCTCCCACGAGATTCGACAAGGGCAGGTGAAAAATGGCATGGATTTAAAAAAAACAAAAAAAAACAAAGACACTGTCACTGTGGGACTTTTCTTGTTCGTTGATGGCTTCAACACCCTGAAAGCGAGCGCAGCTTTTGCGTCTTTTATTATTTTGCAGGACAGCGAGGAGCTCTTGTCTTTTTCTCGCGGCGATCCGCCCTCTGTCTCTGCTTCCAATCTCCCCTGGGTGCAGAAGCAACCCCTCTCCCCGTGGTTGCTGATTCACTTCCACGGAGGAGGCTTTGTGGCGCAGACATCCAGATCCCATGAGGTACAGCGCCTCACGATTTCATTTCGATTCCCCCGACGTGTAGCGTACCACTTCATTTGTCCGTCTCAAACCTTCCTGTGTCTTCTTTTGTGTCAGAATTATCTGCGAAGCTGGTCGAAGCGATTGAATGTCCCTGTTCTTTCTGTTGACTACTCTCTGTCACCCGAAGCACCCTTTCCTCGGGCTCTTGAGGAATGTTTCTACGCTTACTGCTGGGCCTTGAAAAACTGCCATCTGCTTGGTTAGTAAATGACGCCCGTCATCCCTGGAAACAAGAGTCTTGAGAAGTTCTCTTTCATTCATGATTAGTTTTTGATTCTTGCCCAACTCATGATGAAACTATTATTAAAACTCACTCAGTACTTAGTACAGTGCCAGTGGTGTACATCTTGATGCCTCGCTCTCTTTCTCTCTCATATATGTTCATTTGTCAAAATAAACTCCCGATGTTTGTGTTCCAGGTTCGACAGCCGAGCTCGTCTGTCTGGCAGGAGACAGCGCCGGCGGCAACCTCTGCATCACCGTGTCCATGAAGGCCATGACGTGTGGCATCCGAGTCCCCGACGGCATCATGGCGGCCTACCCCGCCACCTTGCTCACCACGGACGCCTCGCCTTCCCGCTTGCTCACGCTCATTGACCCGCTGTTACCCTTTGGTGCTCTTGCAAAGTGCCTCAACGCCTATGCCGGTAGGTCCGTGCGGCATTAGACGCGTGTTCTTTCACACGTCATTTAACCCGAGAGGGCTTAATGATGATGCCTGAAAACAAAATGGACAATATATTTGTGTGCAAACTGGGTAAATGGACATGAGGTGTACCATGGTAGGATGAGGGTAATTATATAATCTTTGCTTTCACTTATGTAAAATATGTACCATGATTTATGATTTGTTGCTTTTTTTTTTTTTTTAATCGCATCCTACCACTCCTCTACCCCTAGGTGTGGACTCTCAGACTGCACTGCCTGCCGTGGGAGGCAACAGTCTCAGGGCTCTGGGGAGGGACACAACCGCACTGCTCAGTGATCTCACCCAGGGAGCCTCCAACTGGATCCAGTCCTTTCTCCAGCCTATGTGGCCCACAAGCGGAGCCTACTCACGAGCATCAAGACACAGAGAATCCACAAGCAGAGACACACATAGGAATTTAAACCATACCTCACCTCTTCACTCCCAATGTTACCTGGATTACCCAGAGGGCTTTGAGCCCCTGCGCTCCGAATGCCATGCAGTCGTTCAGCCGACATCCTGCCCGATCATCAGGAATCCTTTTGTGTCGCCGCTGCTTGCGCCCGACAGCCTTCTACGAGGTCTGCCGCCTGTTCACTTAGTGGTGAGAGACACAACTTCCGCATTCCCTTTTTGTGAACAATACCGCATCCGTTATTTTCGAGAGCATTGTGCCTCTCGTCTGACAATTCATTTCTCAGCGGAAGGTACGTAGCAGATTTTAGGCCGAGTTTGAAAGCAGCCAGCTCGCTTGGCATCGCCATTCCATTCATGGGGTACTTTGAATGGATGTGACGTCGCCACATATCATTTATCGACAGTCTTTTTCTTCTTTTTCATGTTTGTCATTTTTAGCTTGATATCATCGTTAGCGACTTGAATTGATTTCAAATCAAAATATTACGTTTGCAGGGGGTAGGGAAAGGAGGCATAGAGAAACCCCTTTCAAATAATATTTTCAGTTGGCAGCATTGCGAAGAGGGTCCAGAAGTGATTTTAAAAAATGTTTTGCTTCCCCTTATTTACTTCGCTTACCGCAGCAAGTTGACTTGATTTTGTTTCCTGACCTGTGCGTGTTTCCACACAGGCCTGTGCTCTGGATGCTTTACTGGATGACTCTGTGATGTTCGCCAAGAAGCTGCGGGACATGGGCCAGCCTGTAAGCTTGACAGTGGTAGAGGACCTTCCGCACGGCTTCCTCAGCCTGTCTCAGCTCTCGAAAGAGACAGAACTGGCCGCAGAAGTCTGCCTGGAGAAAATAAGCGAGATTTTTCAGCAAGGAAACTAGAAGATATTAATTACTCGATACATTACTGCGATTCACTTATTTTTAGGAGTCTTTTCAGAAGGAAGAAATGAAAAGAATCCATTTACAATTCTTTTTTTAAGAGTGAAATTTAAATTCATGTCCAAAAGTTTCTTCTGTCAGTCACTGAGCAGTTTCATAGGAGTTTTTTTTCTCATTAGTTTTATCATCAACAATGGCAACACAATTTGTTGTGTTTCCCCATTGTTAGCGTTTGACAGAATTGCAGGTTCTGTTTGGTGTCGTGTAAATGTTGTAGTTGACGGATTTTTAGTGCCTTTTTAAGATATGTACTGTATGTACAGTACTTTGAACGGACACTCGCTTTTCAAACATTTGTGGATTAATGGTTTACTTAAACACAAAATAGTTTACGGAGTCATTATTTCATTATGTAATATGTGAACAATTTTGTGGAAATCACAATGCATGTAATGTGATGGACTGTACATATTTAATATTTATTACAGTGTAATATTTAAAGCCTTATTAAATCAAAAAATGCGAAATTCTTGTGTGCTCATTTGGCAATCTTGTGAAAGTTACTTTTTATTTCCCCGTGATGCTTCCAGTATTCTGCTTTGACAGCAGGTGTCAGTAGCGTCGTAATGACTCAAACGAAAAACAGAAGCAAGAGCTAAGATGACGAGGAAGAGAAGACGAAGAAGAAGAAGAAGAAGAAGAAGAAGAAGAAGAAAACGACCATGTTGATTTAAAAGAAAAAAACAGTAGGCGGGATTTATTTGAAGTACACTTCAGTCACTGAAAGTGTTGCTTAAATCGTTTATTTTGAGCAACGGGAGATGCTGTGTTTGTTTTAAAAATAACAGCGAACCGGGGTAAGTGTTGTCCTGTTTATGAGCCGCTTCCTTTATCTGTTGTTGCTAGCTGGTTAGCTCGGAGCTAACTTTAGCGCCGTGTGCGAAATTAGGTGACTTGCCGAGACATTTTATTGCGTTGGTTAAAAACAAATTAGCAGCGTAATGCCTGCCACGAAAACGACAACGAAAAAATGTTAATATTTATTTGTTCACGTACTCCATAAAGTCTGCTTCACAAATCTAAAATTAATTGCTGTATTTGTTTCAAGCTAACACACGCGCTGGTTAGCTTTGTAACCAGATTCGTCTAAGAACAGTAGCCACATTAAATTTGTTAACATCGATGCAGCATATAACGACAAATGGTTTAGCTGACACAAACATAACTTTAATGGCACTTTTAAAAAAGTCCGCGCTTAAACTAAATTGGAAACGATTTTTTTTCTGGGCGAATTAGTGTGCTTTGCATATTCCAAAAACCTTCTGTTTGGACATCTTTCAGGTGACGCATTTTGAGTGGTTGGCTGGCTTTGATTGGGAAGCCCCTTGATCACGGTCACACTCCCACGAGTGACACTTTGACCTCCAGACGTGTGGTGTCCACGCAGAAACCAGCTGGGGCAGGACGCAAACACGCACTGAGGATTAGAAGGGGCCGAATTTTTTTTTGTTTGGATTGTTCTGTGTAAAAACAAATTTTCTGAACAAAGATTGTATTGAAGAAATTATCCCCCAAAGTACAGAGATTGCCTTAGATGTTCTATTTCAGGACTTGAGCTGCATTTAATATTTGTTCACGTATAATTTTTCTATATTGTGAGCAAGTATATTAATGGAACTATCTCTTCATTTTGAAGAGTTTCTTTTGTACAAAGTGTTTTTTTTTTTTTGTGTGTGTGTTTCTTATACTTGGTCACTCTTGTTAAAAGGGACCAAAATGCACGTATGTGTGCACATGTAAATATCATTAGTTGATTGCTTATTAAGCTGTTGACTTAAAAGAAAACATTGTTAACGCTTTATTAATCTTTTGTTTTTACATTTTGAAGATAATTTTTGTCAGAAAAACCTAAGAGGCAAAAACATAGCCTCGAAGGAACATCTGACTAAACAAAAGCAAAGAAAATAAAAATAAACAATAATGGCTACCGCCAGAACAGAAAATGTTGACCCGCCTGCCATGGGACTGAACAAGCAGAACGGGCAGCTCAGAGGACAGACCAAACCAGCTTCAGTCCAGCCAGGATCCTCAACTCAACCAAAAGTGTTGGGTGCCACCCAGAAAGCAGGTACTGCCTCCCAAGCAAGAGGTACCATTAAGTTTGGAGACGACTGGAAAAAGAGCCTCCAGCTCCCTCCGAAAGACACCAGGGTCAAAACTTCAGTGAGTGAAAAATACCTTACATCTTAAACTTTCAAACTTAAAAAAAGCTTGTTGTCTTCAATACATGTATTCTGTTTTCTATTTCCATAGGATGTGACAGCAACTAAGGGGAATGAATTTGAAGATTATTGTCTCAAAAGAGAACTTCTGATGGGCATTTTCGAGATGGGCTGGGAGAAGCCATCTCCTGTGCAGGTATGTTTCATTAAACGCTTTTATGATCCAGGATAGGCTTGTCTGTAATGGGTTGACCTCAAGTCTTTTTTAAAATTTTTTTGGTCCGAGCTGTAGATGACAGTTTGTTAATTTCAACTCCATGAACCTACGGCAGCACTCTGGTTGCAATATTACAAGATGGATAGAACAGTTTTTTTCATGCTGCAATTGTCCCGAATTATATCACAGTTCATTTTTGCAGGAGGAGAGTATTCCCATTGCGCTGTCTGGAAGGGATATTTTGGCTCGGGCAAAGAATGGAACAGGAAAAAGTGGAGCCTATCTCATCCCATTGCTGGAAAGGATAGACCTTAAAAAGGACTATATACAAGGTGAGAGCAAAACAGTTCTCATGCCTGCCTTGTTTTTGTTTTTTTACAAAATTGAGAAATCCCCCCCACCCCCTCAACTTTCCAAATTTGTACCCCGTAGCAATGGTAGTGGTGCCAACTCGAGAGTTGGCGCTGCAGGTGAGCCAGATCTGCATTCAAATCAGCAAACACCTCGGAGGAGTCAAAGTCATGGCCACCACCGGGGGAACCAACCTACGAGATGACATCATGCGCCTGGATGAGATCGGTGAGCAGTCTTTTTTTTGTTTGTTTTTGAATCCCCACTGTTTGGATGCACCACGTTTCTTTGTTTGTTGTGTCCGAACTCAACCCATTTGTCTTTCCTTTTCCATAATAGTGCATGTCATCGTTGCCACGCCTGGCAGGATTCTGGATTTGATCCAGAAAGGAGTGGCAAGAGTGGATCGAGTGCAGATGATGGTGATGGATGAAGTAAGTGCACCGTGTTGAACAAAACACACGCTCGCCTCCCCGTTTCCATGCACCCCTCAAAATCTGTTTGTGCTTTCAATGGTTTTCCCTCCTCTCAGGCTGACAAGCTGCTGTCTCAGGATTTTGTGGTGCTCATCGAAGATATCATTAGCTTCCTGGCCAAGAATAGGCAGATCCTGCTCTACTCTGCAACCTTCCCCATCAGTGTGCAAAAATTCATGGTGAGTCGTCTTCGGTTGCGCCACGACTCAGCCAGCCTGATGGCTCGCGGCCAGTTGGCACTCGCTGCTTCACTGTGCAAACCAAGCTGTTCATTCTCTGTGCCCAGTCTTGTTTGGCGCTGCATGCTCTCTTAAAGCTGTGCTGCACTCACTTACAGGCTTAATAGTTTGGACGCTTCATCTACTGCAGTGTCATTTACCAAAGTGTATTTTTTTTTCCCTCCCCTGCCACCATTTTTCTGGATGTCTTATCGGCTTTAAAAACACAAAACAAATACAACTGGCAAATAAATCCAAGTCACTGTGCATTTTTACCCCTCAGTCGCCATTGTTCAATTCCCTCTTTTGTGTGCTTGCTGTAGACCAACTACCTGCAGAAACCGTATGAGATCAACCTGATGGAGGAGCTGACGCTGAAGGGGATTACTCAGTATTACGCCTACGTCACAGAGAGACAGAAAGTGCATTGTCTCAACACACTCTTCTCCAGGGTGAGTAACGCTCAAATGCAAAGTTTTGAACCTCGCGTGTCTTCGTCATGGGCACCTTTTGTGTCAATGCTCAATTGAATAACTTTGTCATATTGACAGGGTTAAATGAAAGTAGGTACTTTTGGCCTCAGGTGTATACAGTGATCCCTCACTTATCGCGGTTAAAAACCCGCCGAAAATAGGGTTTGCACCCACCCCTAGGAATTTTTGTGTAAGGGGTGGTGGGTACCAGCATGTTTAAAATATGGAAACAGTTTATACTTTACATATTTGAGACAAAGACTATAGTGCACATTTTTACTTAAATCTTTAATTCTAAAACCTTATACTCTCATTAACATTCATCAGCATTGCCTTTATGCAGCTCTGACACTGTCGCCTCCAGCGAGCTGCTGGCCAGTTGTCCCGTGTGGCGCAGTGCGCAGATGACAAGCTCATGATCAGACAATTAAGGAGGTGTTTATGATTAGACAATTAAGGAGGTGAAAAGGTGAAGAGACATGTGCTGTCTTTGATTCTGTCCGATGCAGCTCCAGATCAACCAGTCGATCATCTTCTGCAACTCCACGCAGAGGGTGGAGCTCTTAGCTAAGAAGATCACGCAGCTGGGCTACTCCTGCTTCTACATCCACGCTAAGATGATGCAGGTTGGCACAATTTAGTCTTAACGTCGATTTCTGGATGCCGTTGGCATTTTTTATTTCTTTTTTTAACACAAATACACATGACACAAGAAGCTCAAAGGAGCCAAATGATTTTGGTGTGTGTTATTATCTTTGCAGGAATATAGAAACCGTGTGTTCCATGACTTCAGAAACGGACTGTGCAGGAACCTGGTCTGTACCGGTAAGCTTTTAAAGTTCCTCCTCAACAATTTCTCAGTTGAGGACATTTCAATTGAAATAACTGTTACCGCCTTGCAATAGATCTCTTCACTCGGGGTATCGACATTCAGGCCGTGAACGTGGTCATCAACTTTGACTTTCCAAAGAATGCAGAGACGTACCTCCATCGTATTGGAAGATCAGGTATTGTTTTTACTACCCCGTGAAGTATAATCCTGCACTATATTTCGAGTGTTATGTTAGGTGGACTTAAGTCCCTTTCCTCTCACTAGAAAGTTATTTTTATTTATTTTTTTTTAATCCCCCAACACAAGTTGTACTGAAAAAAAATGACGACATGTGTCAATATCACCCTAAGTTACATTTGAGACTTCCCCATTCCACCGCCAGCAAAAGTTCCGATGATCCACTGACCTTCATATGCACCTGCAAGGCCATTTTGGATCGTATGCTATAGTGCAGTGTTTTTCAAACTTTTTTGAGCCAAGGCACACTTCTTTCATTGAAAAAAAATCTCGCGGCACACCACTTAGCTGAAAATTCGAGAGAGAAAAAAACGCTTATTCTAACAATTAACATGTTATATTGTTACTATAACCGATTTTAACATTGAAGAATGACGTGATAACAGCTTGAATTGGAATCAAATGAGCACAAAGAAAAAAAGTATTTTATAATCTTTTCATATTTATTGTTTCACTGTCGTCCTGCATCATGCGGCACAAATTCGCTTGTCTCTAGTGGTCGAAACACGAGGCAATTGGCTAGCTGTTGCTGCTCCCTAGCGGTATGGGAGGGTACTACATAATTACTTTCTGGGCGATAGACCACACAGGCATACAAATTGGATATTTTACCTCCGGCACAGGGTTTGAAAAACACTGCTGTAGTGCACCTGATGAAAGAAATGTTGTGTTCTCAGGGAGGTTCGGTCATTTCGGTTTGGCCATTAACCTGATCACATCGGAAGACCGCTTCAACCTTAAGACCATCGAGGACCAACTGGTGACCGACATCAAACCCATTCCCGGCAGCATCGATAAGGGTCTCTATGTGGCCGAGTTCCACTCCTCCGCCGGTGACTGCGAAGTGGAGGAAGTCCAAGAAAGATCAGGACACCAGCAGGACCACACCTAATGCTGGTGAGAGCATGTTTCTGAATTGACTTTGAGTCTCTCTCTCTCTTTTTTTTTTTTTTAAAGTGCGTACACAAGAAGCATCTTTGTAACCAAAGCTTTATCTTCCCTGCAGGACACAGCAGGCTTTTGCACACAGGCTTCGGGCACCTCTTCAACATCTCACTTATTTTCACAGCCGCCACAAAAAAAAAAAAAAAATCTTTATTTGCGTCAAACCCTATTTTGGTCCTTC
>NW_017805122.1:192416-194430 GCF_001891065.2 Hippocampus comes | reverse complement strand
CTTCTTTCATTGAAAAAAAATCTCGCGGCACACCACTTAGCTGAAAATTCGAGAGAGAAAAAAACGCTTATTCTAACAATTAACATGTTATATTGTTACTATAACCGATTTTAACATTGAAGAATGACGTGATAACAGCTTGAATTGGAATCAAATGAGCACAAAGAAAAAAAGTATTTTATAATCTTTTCATATTTATTGTTTCACTGTCGTCCTGCATCATGCGGCACAAATTCGCTTGTCTCTAGTGGTCGAAACACGAGGCAATTGGCTAGCTGTTGCTGCTCCCTAGCGGTATGGGAGGGTACTACATAATTACTTTCTGGGCGATAGACCACACAGGCATACAAATTGGATATTTTACCTCCGGCACAGGGTTTGAAAAACACTGCTGTAGTGCACCTGATGAAAGAAATGTTGTGTTCTCAGGGAGGTTCGGTCATTTCGGTTTGGCCATTAACCTGATCACATCGGAAGACCGCTTCAACCTTAAGACCATCGAGGACCAACTGGTGACCGACATCAAACCCATTCCCGGCAGCATCGATAAGGGTCTCTATGTGGCCGAGTTCCACTCCTCCGCCGGTGACTGCGAAGTGGAGGAAGTCCAAGAAAGATCAGGACACCAGCAGGACCACACCTAATGCTGGTGAGAGCATGTTTCTGAATTGACTTTGAGTCTCTCTCTCTCTTTTTTTTTTTTTTAAAGTGCGTACACAAGAAGCATCTTTGTAACCAAAGCTTTATCTTCCCTGCAGGACACAGCAGGCTTTTGCACACAGGCTTCGGGCACCTCTTCAACATCTCACTTATTTTCACAGCCGCCACAAAAAAAAAAAAAAAATCTTTATTTGCGTCAAACCTCATTTTGGTCCTTGTGAGCTTACCACTCTATTTTTTTTTTCTCTCTAAAAGTGTCACAAAATATGAACAATTCTGTTTTGAACCGGTCATCCTTGGAAATTGCCAGCCGAAAGGTCGATCTCTTTAACGTCAAAACACCAGCCATTGTTGCGTACGCTGTTACCACTTAAGTGCCTTACTTCCTGCCATGCCATTGACTTCAAATTTCCAACGTCTAAGCTTTCTGTTTGCAATATTTTGGATGCTCAAGATGGAATTGAGTTATTCGCAATTCCGTCGATCTGAGGACAAAATGAAAATTGGCGAATGGATATGCCAACTCTGCCGCAGAATGGATGAACGCCAAGCGCTTGAGCCTATTACCGGACACCATTTTGATTTGCTGCTAGTTAAAAGCTGCCTTCAGTTTTTTTTGTGCGGCTGCAGCAATACACATTTCTCGTTTTGTTTGCGGCAAATCCCATTTTGCTAAGGAGAGGATTATTTTTAGTGTGGGTCGGTTGGGGTTCTGGATTTGAAAGCAGAATTGTAGCATTGACGAGGCAGCTGCGACTTTTTTTTTCTTTCTTTTTTTTTTTTTTGTCCTCCCCTAACTGAGATGAAAAATATAGTTTTGCAATTTCTATATATATTTTTTTCAATTCTTTTCTGGTGTGAGTCACGATAAGATGTTGGCACTGGGTTGGGGTGGGTTTCCAGTACGCAATAGATCAACAGAAATTACTGGTGGAAGAAATTTTACATTTTATTTTATTTTTTTTTTACTATTGACGTGATTGATTATGGATATGGATCCCTAAGTTGTAAATTGTTTACATGCCCCCCCCCCGCCCCTCCAAAGTAAAATACAGTACTTAGGGTTAGGGTTAATGGTTTTTCTTTCTTCCTTTTTGCTCAAACTGATTTTCAGGATTTACACTGATGCAAAACCAAAAGAGTGAGTGAGTGATCGATCTACTGTGGAAACGTACATGCAGCCTCAACCCAACTTGACGAAACCATGTGTTAGCACTTGCGTGGTCACAACTTTAGCTCTTGGGGAAAAAAAAAAACACTCAGTCTGGGTTGACGGTTTGACGCTGCATGTAAATGTCTTTTGTTCTTTCCCCCCCCCCCCCCCCCCGCGTTGCCATTTTTTTTGGTGTTACGG